>NC_090752.1:51240702-51245702 GCF_036898095.1 Palaemon carinicauda
TTTAAAAGAGATGTGTACACAAAGACAAACACGCGATGCACATACATATAAGCATATTTATGCTTGATTATACAGTATGAATATATATATATATATATATATATATATATATATATATATATATATATATATATATATATATATATACATATATTTATATATATTTATATATACAGTATATATATCTATATCTATCTATCTATATATATATATATATATATATATATATATATATATATATATATATATATATATATACATATAAATGGAAGGGATAATGATAGGAACAACAATGAGACATAACAGAAATCCATGGATACAAGAGTAAACTACAGTAGATGCTAATTCAACAACTTCTAAGAAAGAGAAATGGACATGGGCAATACATGTAATGAGAATGACAGATAATAGATGGACATTAAGAATAACAGAATGGGTCCATATAGATCGCGAAAGAAGCCGGGGAAGGAAGAGAAGACGATGTAACGACTAAATAAGAAAGTTTGTGGGTGTGGACTGGCATAGAATAAACAGACGAAATTGGAAGGGCATGTCTGAAGCCTTTGTTCTCCAGTGGACTAGTAACGGCGTATGATGATGATGATATATACGATGGGAAAGAAAAAGTTACCTATTCCCATTATTATTATTATTATTATTATTATTATTATTTTTACTTGCTAATTCAACCCTAGTTGGAAAAGCAGGATGCTATAAGCCCAGAGGCCCCAACAGGGAAAATAGCACTGTGAAGAAAGGAAACAAGGAAAATTAAAATATTTTAAGAACAGTAACAACATTAAATTAAACATTTCCTATATAAACTATAAAAACTTTAACAAAACAAGAGGAAGAGAAATAAGTTAGAATAGTGTGCCCGACTATACCCTCAAGCAAGAGAACTCTAACCCAAGACAGTGGAAGACCATGGTACCGAGGCTATGGCACTACCCGAGACTAGAGAGCAATGCTTTGTCCTTTCGCACTTCAAGCTGACGGAATGATAACCCAGAGTTGGATAACCCAACATAACTCACTTCAGCAGACTAAGCTTTGCGAACGGCATGAAAATCGGAACATCGGTCTAGTGACCCGACACAAAAGGTCTATCCCAGCAAGCTCTAGAGCCGTCGACTGTGATTGACAGTTTCCAGACAAACCCATTTGGCTGTATCGGCGTTTGTGCTCGCTAATTTCACGAGATAGTGACGGTATCTCTAGGGTTTTCGAACTGTTGACACAGTTAAAGATTTTACGTTCAACATGCCAATGGCTCTCTCTCTCTCTCTCTCTCTCTCTCTCTCTCTCTCTCTCTCTCTCTCTCTCTCTCTCTCTCTCTCTCTCTCACACACACACACACACACACACACACTATATATATATATATATATATATATATATATATATATATATATATATATATATATATATATATATATATATATATTACAGTATAGGCCTATTAAAATGCTTACACACAATGCTTGACTCAATATATGGTGATCTTTCAAATTGAGAATACTCGATCAACTATTAACGACCTTATTCGCCTGTTTTAAGGTCAACTACATTATTTAAAAATATTTCCCAAACGGCAAATGTATTATGAGACATGGGGTGAATGTGCCGTTAATGTAAACTAGTCCTATCTGATAATGCCAAAACTCAAGTAAAACGAGAAAAAAAAAAAATCAGCACCAGTTTAAGGATATGGTTGCTGGTCTTGTATGCGTGACCAATTAAGTGTTACTCTTCTCTCTTTTAAATTAATAATAACAAAACTCCGGACCTATAGAAATAGAAATAAGTGGAAAGATAAACTTGTTACCTCCGCCTACGAAGTTGGAAGGTTATGTTTTACTCCCTGTTTGTGTGTGTGTGTGTGTGTGTGTGTGAACAGCTTGTGGAGCAGTTCGTTCTAGTGCTTGCCTTCCTGCCTGACCTGGTTACAATTCTCATCGTAGAGCAATGAAACTTGCAGGGATTAACGGTTATGTAAAAAGTTGGAAAATATTAAATTTTGGAAGGTCAAGGTTAAAGGTTAAGGTCACGGCCAAGCAAAATGTCCAATTCACGTTATCAGCCGAAAGTTTGGACATCGTAGTCACAAAGAATTCGAATTTAGTTCATATTTGAGTGTATGAAAATCCAGGCCAATTAATGCACGTAAAAGTCGAAAGTAAAGGTTAAGGTCGAGCAAAAGGTTGAGAAAGGATATTGTAAAGACCTTAAATGTTGCACTAACGGCACTGACTCCCTAGGGATCACTAGGCCTATAATGTTTCTATAAAGCTTAGAGCATAGATTCATACAAACCTTACTATATAACTTCTACCAATTCCTGTCAACACATCAATATCACATATTTCTAAAATTAAGATACATCAGCCTATCAAGCATTCAGGTTGCTTGTTCAGGCCATGTTGTTGAAATATTCGTCATTTGTGTACGGAGATCGACTACCGGGAATTAGTAGTCAACGTTTAAGAACATTTTTAATTTGATAATACTCATGATTTTAAATTATATTAAAGGCAATTACAATAAAAGGGTTTTACCGTAATTTGCAATGCGTCGGATCACAACGGCGGGAAGAACACACCTTTCTAAGTAACAATCAGATCAGCACTGCGTCTGCGCATGCGCGACCAGCGCGAGGCCACTTAACAGGAAAAGTTGCCAAATATTACCATAAATTATATTTTTCCGGCAAATTTCCTTTGATAATTATTTTGTTTGGTGTCGTTCCGTCTTGGAGTAGACTTACTCATTAATATTTGAAACAAATTCTTTATCTAAAATATGTAGCTATGTAACTGGTAAATAGATCTTGTTTAACAAACCTGTAACGATCTTTAGAAAGCTTGTTGCGTTAATTTATTTCGAAGACAATAAATTGTTTTCCAGTTCTTTGTTTCATAGACTTTTTTCGAATATTATAAGCATATATATATATATATATATATATATATATATATATATATATATATATATATATATATATATATATATATAATCACGGCAACATTCATACTTAAAACTGCTGAGTATTGGATACTATATGCAGAACACTTTCATGACATTAGTCGCTCGCTTCAACTACCAGACAGAGAGTTCATCAGTATGGCATTCAATCTCCTTACACACACTGCACTATTCGCCCTTCTCTTACTCGTACTCTTTCGCCCCCTGGATATTGAAGTCCTGATTTTTGCAATGCTTCTTGACTACAAATTATTCTGAATTTTCTTGATCGTCCTTAACTTTATTGGTTCAATTAAAAACTTTGTTTAGACCCAAATCTAATAGAATATTTTCAAGTCAAAATATCTACACACACACACACACACACACATATATATATATATATATATATATATATATATATATATATATATATATATATATATATATATATATATATATATATATATATATATATATATATATATTTATACTCACCGTCATTATTTCAGTTAGAAAACAGCCAGTGTCAGCACTTGACTGATTGGTACAACACTATTTACAAAGAGAGTTATGGGGTTCTTTGACAGGCCAGACAGTACTACATTGGATCCTTTTCTCTGGTTCCGGTTCTTTCCCTTTGCCTACACATACACTGAATAGTCTGGCCTATTATTTACAGATTCTCCTCTGTCCTCATACACCTGACAACACTGAGATTACCACAATTCTTCTTCACCCAAGGGGTTAACTACTGCACTGTAATAATCAGTGGCCACTTTCCTCTTGGTATGGGTAGAAGGGGCTTTTCAGCTGTGGTAAGCAGCTCTTCTAAATGGACACTCTAAAATCAAACCATTGTTCTTTAATCCTGGGTGGTGCCGTAACCTCTGTACCATGGTCTTTCACTGTCTTGGGTTAGAGTTCTCTTGTTTGAGGGTACACCTGGGTACACTATTCTATCTAATTTCTCTTCCTCTTGTTTTGTTAAAGTTTTTATAGTTTATATCGGAAATATTTATTTTAATGTTACTTTTCTTGAAATATTTTATTTTTGCTTGTTTCCTTTCCTCACTGGGCTTTTTATCATCTTTGGGGCCCCTGGGCTTATAGCATCCTGCTTTTCCAACTCGGGTTGTAGCTTAGCAAGTAATAATAATAATGATAATAATAATAATTGGTAGATTGTGGATGCCTCCCGGACCACCAACCACCAGTTTACCCAATTAGAAATGGGTATTAGCATCTGCTGAGATCAACCAAAGGACGTGGGGCTGGCAACCTCACCCCTAAAAACTTAGAAAAAAGGGGAACAGATGTAAGATATGTTCGTTATATTTGATATCATATATAACGCTGGCTATTTGACATCAATATGCTAGAAGAGGCCATAAACTGAAAATTGGCCTAATTCCTTGCTTTTCAATATTCTATGGTGAATATTTAAAATCATTATGCATTTTGTTTGAATATCCATCATGTGTGTTCGTTATAAAAAAAAAAATCGATAAAATAATTTATCATTTATTTGTGTGTATCTTTCTTACTATAAAAGACGAATTCTGGGAAAATTTGGGATATTATCGTAACTGGCAACTGGAGAAGAAAATCATAAATATGAGAAGAACTAATTAGTGTCGTTATTGTTGATATTATTATTATTATTGCATGTTTTTTCATTAAATTTCCAATTTCAGAAAACGGAACCAATTGATCTCGGTTTCATCCAGCGATTTTATCAAAAGGAGCAAATTAAATCGTTATCTTTGAGATAATAACGTTGTTTTTGTTGGCAGAGAAAATATTTAGGAAAACCTTATGCTCATATAAGTTTTGGCCTTGACTCTCTCTCTCTCTCTCTCTCTCTCTCTCTCTCTCTCTCTCTCTCTCTCTCTCTCTCTCTCTCATATATATATATATGTATATATATATATATATATATATATATATATATATATATATATATATATATACATATTTGTATAAATACGTACAAATATATATATATATATATATATATATATATATATATATAT
>NC_090752.1:51253202-51265702 GCF_036898095.1 Palaemon carinicauda
ATGAATCATTATCCTTTAAATTTGTGTGACTAGTGGACATGAGTCAATTAAATTGAGGTGCGAACATGAATCATTATCCTTGAAATTTGTGTGACTAGTGGACATGAATCAATTAAATAAAGGTGTGATCATGAACCATTATCTTTGAAATTTGTGTGATTAATGGACATAAATCAATTAAATCAAGGTGCAATAAAGAATCATTATCCTTTAAATTTGTGTGACTAGTGGACATGAATCAATTAAATCAGGGTGCAAACATGAACCATTATCCTTTGAATTAGTGGACATAAACCAATTAAATGAATATGCAAACATGAATTATTATCCTTTAAATTAGTGTGACTTATGGACATGAATCAATTAAATCAAGGTGCGAACATGAATCATTATCCATTAAATTAGTGTGACTAGTGGACATGAATCGTTATCCATTTAATTATCCTGACTGAGATACATGAATCCAGGATCCATTAAAACACTCTATGTGGGTTCTTCATATTAGTTCGTTATGAATGTTGCATAAGATTTTTCATAATTCTGACCACCCTTTACATTTAGATCTTCCCGGACAGTAACCCCCTGTTCGTAATAATAGGTTTAAAGGTTTAAAGGTCGCTCATGAATGGCAGAGGCAAGGGACAGTGACATTACCCTAGCAATCAGGACAATTCCCTAGATACTGGCCATATATTATATGATCAGCGCCCAAGCTAGGACCATGGAGGGCCAGACAGTGGCTGCTGATGACTCAGCAGATAGATCTATAGGCTCCCTCAAACCCCCCAACCTTAGCTCACAAGGATGGTAAGGTTGCAGACACTAATGGCATTAAAGAGTTTGAGCGGGACTCGAACCCCCGGCTGAGAAACACCAGGCAGAGACGTTACCGATCAGGCCATAGACCGGCCTTCTCCATCATGAGACTCAATACTATACAGTATTCCAGAAGTTTTATTCTAGCTGTGATCAATTTGTGGAATGATCTTCCTAATTGGGTAGTTCAAACTTAAGCAAATATTTTCATGCTGAACAGGCTGCCATATGTCTTCTTTATAGTTTATATATAACAGATATGCTTTAGGGTTGTTATTATTTTTAAATATTTTACTTTGATTTTTTATTTCTTTTCATACAGTTTACTTATTTCGTTCCTTCCTTTCCTCACTGGGCTCTTTTTCCCTGTTGGAGCCCTTGGGCTTACAATATCGTGCTTTTCCAACTAGGGTTGTAGATTGGCTTGTGATGATAATAATAATAATAATAATAATAATAATAATAATAATAATAATAATAATGAATTATTCTATTTTTCATAAAGAGTTTGACTGTCCACATAGTTGATAATTAACTAAGTAATAGTCAGAAAATTAATTATTGATTATTTACGTTATCTTTAGATACAGGGTTTGGGATAATTTAAGCTGATATGGAAAATGAATTAATAAGCAGTACAGCCTTGCCAAGCAATCATTTTACACAAATGGAAAGAACAATTTAGGAAGATTAAAAGTAGAGATTGAAAGATGAAGATTGAAAATGCATTTTTGCAATGTTTTCTTCTACTGATCGCAGACGGATATTCAAAAAAGGCTAAAATCGTAACAGCAATTAGTCAAAACTTGCTTTCAATGGTTTAAGGGTTTAAAGGCCACTCATGAATAGCAGAGGCAACAGTGATATTGCCCTAGGGCTTAGGATAATGCCCTAGAGACTAACCATATATACATATGATGAGTGCCAAGCCATTTTTCCATCCAAGCTTGGACCAGGGAGGGCCAGGCAAAGGCTGCTGATGACTCAGCAGGTAGACCTATAGGCTCCCCCAAAAACCCCATCCTTAGCCCACAAGGAGGGTGAGGTTGCATAGACCAAAGGAACTAACGAGTTTGGCGATCACCAAGCAAAGGACGTTATCACATAGGCCACCACAACCCTTTGATATCTCTGGGTGACTGGAAATTATGCGACGCAAAGTCAGCCCTTACAGAGCAATTCTTTTGGTATGCGGTAAGGTTTTAACATTTTTCGTTCGTTTATGATTACTCCACCTTATGTGGAACACGGGTTCTTGCCTTATAAGACACCCAAAAACATTAAGTTTAAAAAGTATAAAGGAAATAACCCTTATCTAAGTTTGCGCAACACATGTTCAAATTATATCTTTCACTTTCATAATACATAACTTTTTATAGATCTCATGTCTATTGTATAACTTTGAACACCAAATTTCAAGCGATACAGTCTATTCCCTCAAAAGTGTATACCATGTATCAGAGGTGGTTACTGTAACTAACCTTCAACCCACCATTAATTCATGAAGATACATCAGAGAATGGTAAGTTTAGCTCGTTTCTTGAATTCTTAAACATTCTGCCAAGACTTTTACCCTTCCTCGTTACTCTTTAATCCAAGTTTTCTTGGAGCCCTGCCATAAAAGACCTATTTCCACTAGTTGTGGTCCCATCAGTGGTAGATAATAGATGTTCTTAAAAGCATAATTTTGATAATTATTCATGAAGCTTTTTAAAGGTTTAAAGGCCGCTCATGAATGGCAGAGGCAAGGGACAGGGACATTGTCCTAGCTAGCAGTACAATGCCCTTGAAACTGACCAGAGGCAAGGGACAGTGAAATTGCCGTAGCTAGCAGTACAATGCCCTTGAAACTGACCAGAAGCAAGGGACAGTGAAATTGCTGTAGCTAGCAGTACAATGGCCTTGAGACTGACCAGAGGCAAAGGGCAGTGACATTGCCCTAGCTAGCAGTACAATGCCCTTGAGACTGACCAGAGTCAAGGGACAGTGCCATTTCCCTAACTAGCAGTACAATGCCCTTGACACTGACCAGAGGCAAGGGACAGTGACATTGCCCTAGCTAGCAGGACAATGCCCTTGACACTGACCAGAGGCAAGGGACAGTGACATTGCCCTAGCTAGCAGTACAATGCCCTTGAGACTGACCAGAGGCAAGCAGTGACATTGCCCTAGCTAGCAGTACAATGTCCTTGTGACTGACCAGAGACAAGGGACACAGGCATTGCCCTAGTTAGCAGGACAATGCCCTTGAGACTGACCAGACGCAAGCAGTGACATTGCCATAGCTAGTAGTACAATGCCCTTGAGACTGACCAGAGGCAAGGGACAGTGACATTTCCCTAGCTAGCAGTACAATGTCCTTGAGACTGACCAGAGCCAAGGGATAGTGATATTTCTCTAGCTAACAGGACAATGTCCTTGAGACTGACCAGAGGAAAGGGACAGTAACATTGCCCTAGCTAGCAGGACAATGCCCTTGAGACTGACCAGACACAAGAGACAGTGACATTGTCCAAGCCAGCAGTTCTATGCCCTTAAGACTGACCAGAGTCAAGGGATAGTGGCATTTCTCTAGCTAGCAGGACAATGCCCTCGAGACTGACCATATATACATATGATCAGCACCCAAGCCCTTTCCACCGAGGGTAGGACAAAGAAATGCCAGATGATTATGGAGTTTGCTTTCAGAGAAGATTTTTAGGCTTAAACTTTTAAAAAGATGATTTATCTCCAGCTTTTTGTATATTGCTACTTTACTTTGTGCAGTACTTTATGTAAGCTCTTGATTATCCATTTATATTATTCATTTTCTTCTGTAAACTTTGGATTTTATGCTCCCTTTTTATTGAAAAATATACATTTACAATTATTGCAATTTGTAATGTTAACTATACATCATAATATACACCTTTTTCTTGTATTTCATCGTTTGTCTTAAAATTCAGTTTTTACTTTTACTGAAATACGTGCTAACGAAAACACGGTATTATGTACTTCGTAGTTACTCTGTTGTGGTGGATAACAAACCTTTCATGATAAGACAGATTGAGTAACAAACTTCTCTAATAAAAGATGTACTAGTCAGGGACACCCCTACTAGGTTGGTCTGCTGTAAGCGATCAGACGAAAATCTCTCACTATTACCAGTCCGCAGTGGCGAGCGTGGTGATTAAAACTTGCCACACCAGAATTGAATTGAAATGTCAAAGGCCTTTCTCCTGCTGCGGACTAGACACAGCTGCTTTTGTTGTTGTGTGTATGTACCAAACATTGCACTTTGCCTAGAAAACAAAAAGTTTGGTTTCTTGATGCATCTGTTCTCTTCATCTCTAACAAAAGAAACTTAGAATTTTCATATAATCTAAATTGGGGGTTTTAATCGTTCTTATTTTTTACTTATGAGAACGTTTGATTTGAACCGGATACCCAGAAATTGCTTTGTCACACTTTAAATAGATATATCTTAACTACGAAAATATCAAAGTCCCCCACCCCGTCTCATACAATTATTTATTTTTCTTTAATACGAGGTCACAGATTGACAATAGGTGTCAATGACCTTAGATGTCAGGATGCCAGATAATCAATCAATCAATCACAGGCTGACAAACAAGTAGATAGATTAATATGTTTTTTTTTTCTTTTTTTTTTTAAGTATGCTTTAGGACCGACAATTGTGTTTGATGATACAAGTTTATTCCTATTTCTAATAAGTATGTTTATTATTATTATTATTATTATTATTATTATTATTATTATTATTTATTATTATTATTATTATTACTTGCTAAGCTACAACCCTAGCTTGAAAAGCATGATGCGGAAGCCCAAGAGCTCCAACAGAGAAAATAGCTCAGTGAGGAAAGGAAATAAGGAAATAAACTACAAGAGAAATAAAGGGATAATGACAAATATATTAAGAACTGTAACATTGAAATAGATCTTTCATTTATAGACTTTAAAAAAATTAAAAAAGCAAGAGAAAGAGATATAAGATAGAAAAGTGTACCTGAGTGTATCCTCAAGCAAGAGAATTCTACCGCAAGACGGTGGAAGACCCTGGCCCAGAGACTATGGCACTATCCAAGATTATAGAAAAATAGTTGATTTTGGAGTGACCTTCTCTTACAAGAGCAGCTTACCATAGCTAAAGAGTCTCTTGTACCCTTACTATGAGGAAAGTAGCTAATGAACAATTATAGTGCAGTAATCAACCTCTTGAGTGAAGAAGAATTGTTTGGTCATTTAAGTGTTGTCAAGTGTATGAGGACAGAGGAGAATGTGGAAAGAATAAGCCAGATTATTCGGTGTATGTGTAGGCAAAGAAAAAATGAGCCGTAACTAGAGAGATGGATCAAATGTAGTACTGTCTGGCCAGTCAAAGGCCCCAATAACTCTCTAGCGGTAGTATCCCAACGGGTGGTTGGTGCCTTCGCCAACCTACTACCTTTAGTTTAATCATTATCATTCCTTCAAAGATAGGTATTCAAATCACTAAAAATTATTTCCCTTCACCGTTACATTCTACGAAGCCAATAATATTCACGAAATGTGGATATAGAATACTGCATATTACTTCAATGCTAATTAGCGAATACCTACAATGATTCCATATTAATTATTCAAAACCAGATACATACATTGCAACAACGCTGGTATTATTATCATCATTACTGTTATCATTATTATACGCTAAGCCACATCCTTAATTAGAAGACCAGAAGGGCCCGAATAGGGAAAGCAATTCAGTGCGGAATTGAAAAAGAGCTAAAGAATATATGAAATGAAATGGCCCGATAATGAAAATATAAAAATACCCATATGATCATAGAAGAGGTCGGTAGTAATAGTTTGGAAAAAAATAAATTCACAGATAAATCATTATTACTGTTAAAAGTAGCTTAGCTACAACCCCTAGTTGGAAAATCGGGATGCTATAGGCCTAAGGGCCCCAACAGGGAAAATAGCGAAGCAAGGAAAGTAAATAAAGAAGCAGACAGAATAGTGTGCCTAAGTGTACACTCAAGCAAGAGAACTCTAATCCAAAACAGTGGGATCCATAGTACAGAGACCATGGTACTACCTAAGACTAGAGAACAATGGTTTGATTTTGGAGTGTCCTTCTCTCGGAAGAGCTGTTAACATAGCAAAAGATTCTCTTTATTACAAGATTTAAAGTCTCTTCATAGAGAAAAAGATAAAATAAGATGATCTCTTCCTAAACCATAAGACATCCTTGGCCCTTCTATTGAGCTAACTCAGCAAATTGTTCAATACAAGAGGAAGAACAAATTGACAATAAATTTTGCTCAAGTGTTCCCTCAAGCAAGAGAAGTTTAACTTGAGATAGTGGAAAGCATTGGTACAGAGGCTATGGTTCTATTAAAGATTAAAGAGCACTGCTCTGATTTCAGAGCGTCTTTTTCCTAGAAGAGCTGTTTGTCATAGCTAAAGAGTGTCTTTCTCCTAGAAGAGCTGTTTGCCATAGCTAAAGAGTGTCTTTCTCCTAGAAGAGCTGTTTGTCATAGTTAAAGAGTGTCTTTCTCCTATGAGAGCTGTTTTCCATATCTAAAGCGTGTCTTTCTCCTAAAAGAGCTGTTTGCCATAGCTAAATAGTGTCTTTCTCCTAAAAGAGCTGTTTGCCATAGCTAAAGAGTGTCTTTCTCCTAGAAGAGCTGTTTACCACAGCTAAAGAGTGTCTTTCTTCTAATAGCGCTGTTTGCCATAGTTAAAGAGTGTCTTTCTCCTAGAAGAGCTGTTTGCAAATAGTTAAAGAATGTCTTTTTCTTAGAAGAGTTGTTAGCCTTAGCTAAAGAGTGTCTTTTTCATAGAAGAACTGTTTGCCATAGCTTAAAGTGTCTTTCTTCCAGAAGAGCTGTTTGTCATAGCTAAAGAATGTCTTCTACATTTGCTATGTGGATAAATAGCCAACTGCACAGTTACAGTAGCTAGCCACATGAGTGGGGTTGTTAGATGAAATATATTTATTGTTGCAGGACGTGTAAGGAAAGAGAAGGATTGTTAAGGGAACATGCCAGAACATTTTGTTTATGTGTAGGAAATGAAAGAGTCGCACCTGAAGAAGGATCCAACATTAAACTGTCTAACTAATCCTTGTACAATCTTATAACTATCTAGTGTTATAATCTCAACGAAGGCAGGTATATATATATATATATATATATATATATATATATATACATACATATGTGTATATATATACATACATATATGTATATATACATACATATATATATATATATATATATATACATATATACATAAATATATATATATATATATATATATATATATATATATATATATACATATATACATATATATATATATATATATATATATATATATATATATATACAGTATATGTTTATATATATGCATATAATCTATAGATACACACATACAGACACACACATATGTGTGTATATATAAATATGATCTAATGGATTTTAGGAAATAAAATTGGGCCATCAATAGGCTACCTGGTAACCGATAGAATGCCATAAAAATAACCATGGAAAGGCGAGTAGAGTCCAGATTCCCCTTATGTCCTTTGATCTTTAAACGGTCACGTCCCTTGATAGGCGGAACTAGTTCTAAATTTCTTATGGTCTTTCCTAACCGGAGGAAACAGAATAAAAAAAAGATGGTGATATTTTGCCGTAAATCTCGGCATATCTTTTCGAAATGGATATATTTTTCTTTTTCGATCCGTGAAATTTGACCTTTTTTTTTTAAGACGAGAATTACTTAAGTATTTTCTTTTTTTTTTTGGTAACTTATATATGAGTATATATAGCACTGAAGTATCTTGATAGGTTGAATATGTGATGCTTTTCGTGGAGGGGGGAAGGGGGGGGGGACGAGATGAGGAGGTCGTTAAAATATAAATGGATGAGTAATAACCCAAAGAAATATTTAAAACTAGTGTACGCGACCTGTCAAAAATGACCAATGAATATCATGTTGAAGATTGCCTGCCCTTTGCGGCCAAGCATGGGCTCCTGCAGTAATGCATCCCGTAAGTTTTCTAAATATTAGATAGATATGCAACACACATAAAACCCCTCTCACCAGGGTATGACTACACTCTCTCTCTCATCTACCCGAAAGACTATATATGGGAGACTTTTCAAAATTTAGTCTGAATAACAAATTACATGAAATTCAAAATATATTCAAAATGTTATAGAATAATCTTTTAAAATTAATTTCAATGCTTTTATCCTCTTTAAAAGGAAATTTTTTAAAATTATACGCATTATTCACAAGGGAAATAATAATAATAACAACAGCAACGACAAGAGAACCTAATGCAGTACTGATTCTCTCCTTCATTAATACAAGCATTACTCTCCCTTACCCCCCCCCCCACCTGAAATTCAAGACGGAAAATTATAAGGACTATAATCTCATTAACATTATTATCATCTCATGACCTGAGATACTTTGCAGATATGAGAGCGAGTGAGTTAATTAGTTAAGGTACGATTCGTGAAACACCCCCACCTACCCTCTGAGACAGGCCCCAGAAACACTCCCCCCCACTCCCCAATGAGATAGGCCACACCCCCAGCCCATGAGGGAGACGGGACGCCCTTGTCTCATCTCGTAATGAAAACACGGAGGATGAATGAAGGACCTCGAAATGAGATTTCGTGTTTCATTAAGGAAATGCGAAGGATGCTGATGTGAATGTTGGTGCTTAGCATTTTTATGACCCCTCCCCTCCCCCCTCCCTCCCCCCAAAAAAAAGGAAATCGAAAATTTCTGTCGTTGAAGCTCAAGCTGTTCGTGATACAAGAGTCTGTTTCGTTTCTTAGCATTGGTGTTGATGTTGTGTCTTTTCTGCCTTATGTGATAATGCTTATGTGTGATTGTGTAAAACTATATGTTTTGTTCTGTACATTGATAATTATATGTTTGTTTTGAACGAATTTATTTTTAGTTTGGTTAGCAATGGTAATAAGAATATATACACTGTATAAATGTATACACAGTATATATATATATATATATATATATATATATATATATATATATATATATATATATATATATATATAAACTTTATATATGATTTATTTATGTATATACATATGTGTACATACAATATACATACACACAAACACACACATACATACATATATATATATATATATATATATATATATATATATATATATATATATATATATATATATTTATGTATTTATAATATAATATATAATATAAACTATTTTAACAAATACGAAACATAAAATAACTACTCGAAAATTTAGCTATTTATTTTGTAATTAAATTTTCTTTATAAAAATAAAATTCATTCTTTAGTGTTAAATTTGTACGAACTGAACGTGTCAGTATAATTAACGCTAAATTAAAATAATTTAGGGGTTTACATAGGAAATGTCACCTAAATGACTAAATAAGAGTACATAGGGAGTCCTAGAGCCCTCCTAAACAGGTACCGGGGTCCAAACCAGGTCTTTCTGACACGTTTTAACTCTTATTATTATTATTATTATTATTATTATTATTATTATTATTATCAATATTATTATTATTATTATTATTATTATTATTATTATTATTATTAGCTAAGCTACAACCCTAGGTGGAAAAGCAAGATGCTATAAGCCCAAAAGCTCCAACAGGGAAGACTAGCCCAGTGAGGAAAGGAAACAAGAGGATAAATAAACTACAAGATTAGTATTGAACTATCAAAATAAAATATTTTAGAAACTGTAACAACATTAAATTAAACCTTTCACATAATTTATAAAAAACTTAAAAAAAAAGGCAAGAAGAACAGATATAAGATAGAATTGTGTGCCCGAGTGTACCTCCAAGCAAGAGAACTCTAACCCAAGACAGTGAAAGGCCATGGTATAGAGGTTGTGGCACTACCCAAGCCTAGAGAAAAATGGCTTGATTTTGGAGTGTCCTTTTCTTAGAAGAGCTGCTTACCATACCTAAAGAGTCTCTTCTACCCTTACCAAAAGGAAAGTAGTCACTAAACAATTACAGTGCAGTAGTTAACACCCTGTGCGAAGAAGACTTGTTTGGAAATTTAGTGTTGAATGTGTATGAGGACAGAGGAGAACATGTAATGAATACACCAGACTATTCGGTGTCGTGTAGGTAAAGGAAAAATTACCCATAACCAGAGAGAGGGATCCAATGTAGTACTGTATGGCCAATCAAAGGACCCAATAACTCTCCAGCGGTAATATCTCAACGGGGACTGGTGCCCTGGCCAACCCACTGCTTCCAATCTTATTAAAGTCCTATACAGCGCAAAGATGAATGAGTTTATTTGCCAATTAGTGCCCCGAATTAAATACTGCCCTTTTCCATGGCGTTGACGTCCATTTCAATTAAATTCATGTCGCTGAAACCAATAGCTCCACATCCGTATCATACTGTGCAATTAAACCCTTAGGGCTGGTTCGTTGCTGTTATATAAGCATGAATGTGTCGGCTGGTTTAATAACAGTTATTCGTGAG
Organism: Palaemon carinicauda; assembly: GCF_036898095.1. Lineage (NCBI taxonomy): Eukaryota > Metazoa > Arthropoda > Malacostraca > Decapoda > Palaemonidae > Palaemon > Palaemon carinicauda. The sequence goes on from NC_090752.1 coordinate 51,263,550, forward strand.
GGTCGGGGGTAATGTGTTTTAGGTCAAATTGGGAGAGAAGAGCACATATTTTCCATTTTAGGATTGGATTTGGTCATTCTGTCTGTACTCTAGAAATTAGTGTATTCTATAGGTTTTAATGGAATGGAAATTTCTCTGAATTCAGAAATTTCCTCGTCAAGACTACTGGATATTAGCCTGTTTTCTAAACATCCTTTTATGGCTATATTCTAACACAAACACACACACACAAACATATATATATATATATATATATATATATATATATATATATATATATATATATATATATACAGTGCATATGTGAATGTAAGAGAGAGAGAGAGAGAGAGAGAGAGAGAGAGAGAGAGAGAGAGAGAGAGAGAGAGAGAGAGTTTTAACGAAACAGTGAACTTTTTCTTATGATATCTGAGTCGGCCTCAAATGCAATATTCAAGTAAGTTCCAAGTTATAACCCAATACTTCCCTATTTCATAATCAACACATCAATGTGATAAACCAAAGCCCTAAATGTTATATAAAATCTTAGAAAAAGAATTGAGCCTTGGTTCCAAGGCATCAAAATAGCGTTATTATTATTATTATTAATATTATTACTATTATTATTACTTGTTAAACTACAACCCTAGTTGGAAGAGCAGGATTCTATACGCTCGCAGGCTCCAACAAGGAAAATAGCTCAGTGAGGAAAGGAAACAGGAAAAATAAAATACTTTAAGAACAGTAACAGTTACATTCATTGCTTTTGATTAGCATCAGTGTGATTATTATTATTATTATTATTATTATTATTATTATTATTATTATTATTATTATTATTATTATTATTATTATTAACTAAGCTACAACCATAGTTGGAAAGGCAGAATACTATTTGGCCAAGGGCTCCAACAGTCAAAATAGTTTATTTCCTTGTTTCCTTTCCTCACTGGGCCATTTATCCCCATTGGAGCCCTTGGGCTTATAGCATCCTGCTTTTCAAAGTAGGGTTACAGCTTAGCTCGTAAGAATAATAATACCAATAAGAGAAAACAAGAGAGATAATACTAATTTTCAAGGGCGTGATGTTATAAGCCCACGGGCTCCAACAGCTAACATACTGTAGGTTGTTTATTTCTTTGTTTCCTTTCCTCACTGGGCCATTTATCCCTATTGGAGCCCTTGGGCTTATAGCATCCTGCTTTTCAAAGTAGGGTTACAGCTTAGCTCGTAAGAATAATAATACCAATAAGAGAAAACAAGAGAGATAACACTAATTTTCAGTTTTCGAGGAGCAGAGAGAACGAAACACAATAATACCCAACATCAGTGCGAAGGTCCCAGATGCATTCCAGCGGCAAAGTCCTTTGGGAAGAGAAATCTCTCGAGATAACTCGACCTATTGCCAATGCCCAGACGAATCTCAGAGTCTCAGGTGTGGCAGATGGCTATTGCAACTTACATCGGGAATTCCGGCTCGCAAAATAGGGGGAAGAAATAGTTTTGGAAATGAAAGGTAGAGTGAATGGGGATTTATATTTTACCCTCCATTGTTATTTTGGACTTGTTATAATACTCACTATAGTAGGTGGTGATTTATGTTGTATATTTCACTGGGTGGAATATTAGATATAGTTTTACCATATAAGGATTTTATTGTGATTCGTTTGGCAAACTCAACAACAACAACAACAATAAATGCAGCTATTTCTAGCCCACTGCAGGAAAAGGGCCTCAGACATGTGAATTCATGTCTGGTTTTTGGCCAATTTCCAGTTGCCTCTAGTCCACTACAGGACAAAGGCCTAAGACATTCCAGCTCATGTCTGGGGTTTGGCCAGTTTCTATCACCACCCTTGCTACTGCTGATTGGTGATGGTGGGAGACATTGATCTGATCGCTCACAGCAAACCAACTTAGTTTAAGTGGCCCTGACTAGTACAGCTTTGCTGATCATGGCGATACACAAACCCTTTCACCGCGTATAGGTGTCGAAACCTTATGAATTAGCTCGGCGTTGGGGTCAACGAGGCCATTCACCGAGGGAAAATCCATCTGTTTACTATTGAAGTAGAAGGATATAAAACAAGTAAAGTCCGGGGCAGATGGAACGCTGCTAAGACCCTTGATTAATGCCTACAGTGCGCCCTATGAGGTGCATTGGCGGAGCTACC
>NC_090752.1:51270702-51273202 GCF_036898095.1 Palaemon carinicauda
ATATATATATATATACATATATATATATATATATATATATATATATATATATATATATATATATATATATATATATATATGGTCAGTCTCTAGGGCACTGCCCTGCTAGCTAAGGCATTGCCACTGTCCTTTGCCATTCATGAGCGACATTTAAACCTTTAAAATCTGGTTCAGTGCCTTGTTGATAATATAAGGCAATCTAATGGATGTTTCCTCCTGTGGGCGGCAACAAGGGAATTTAGTATGACAAACTTTACCTTTACCGGTCAAGGATCTTCAAACACTGTGTACTGAATAGAAACAGGTTCTAGATTTCTTGTACGAAGATATTATGGAAGTTTGAGGTATATTAAAGCTCAATCATGAAAAAAAAAAAAAACTTTATAAAGTATTCAGAAACGGGTAAGTGATCTTTCCTTAAGGCGCTGAATTTATTATGTGACTGGTACTGTTGGTATGATAGGGAATTCATATTAATAGATATTCCCTCAATCGAACTATCCACTTCAGAAATGAAGATGTTGATTGATTTTAGTCATTGGTTGGGACACCGTAGCTGGATTTAAAGAATTATTATTATCTTCTTCCATGAGTTCTTATCTTGAGATTCAGCATTATTATTATTATTATTATTATTATTATTATTATTATTATTATTATTATTAAGAGCTAAGCTACAACCCTAGTTGGAAACGAAAGATGCTATAAGCCCAAGGGCTCCAACAGGGAAAAATAGCCAAGCGAGGAGAGGAAATAAGGAAATAAACAAACGATATAAGAAGTAATGAAGAATCAAAATAAGATATTTTAAAAAAGTTAATACCATTAAAACGGATATATCATATATAAACCATTAAAAGACTTATGTCAGCAAATTCAACATTAAAACATTTACTGCAAGTTTGAAATTTTGAAGTTCTGCTGCATTACCCTTATCTTATATTATCTAGCATAACGCCACCAACTCCCCCTAAACGTAAACTTTTCTATCTATCTTCACTTCTCCCATTCGTATATCTTTTAATCCAAAATTTAAATTTTTTATCTTAATTATAGTTAATCGCATTTTATCAAAGCGTGAAATGACGTCCTCGCATATTCTCTTTATAGGAAATCTTTTCAATTATTATTAAGTAATTTTGTTGCTGATAAAAACTAGCATTGATATCGTTAGCTATCATGACACCTCAGAAAGTATCAACAAACCAAAAGCATCATATAAAAAATTCTTCCCCATCGTTATCTCTACATCAAAGGGTCGGTCGCCTGATGAACCCTCTCTAATGCCTTCTACCAAAGGCATCCTCTTCCACCAAACCTCTGCCTCCCTCTCGATCTTCTCCCCATTACAAATTCCACCACCTCTCTCTCTCTCTCTCTCTCTCTCTCTCTCTCTCTCTCTCTCTCTCTCTCTCTCTCTCTCTCTCTCTCTCTCCGTCTTCTTCTTCCCCATCGTTATCCCTACATTAAAGGATCGGTCGCCTGATGCACCCTCTGCAATACCTTCAATCAAAGGCATCCTCTTCCACCAAACCTCTTCTCTCCATATCATCCTTCACCTTATCTCTTCATCTAATTCTCTGCTTCCCTCTCGATCTTACCCCCTTAATAGGTTCCTCCTAGGCCGCCTCCTCACTCCCTCCCCACAATCCACCAAAGTATCAAATAAAACTGAATCCTATTAATTTGTAGAGCGATTGAACTCACAAAACTTCTGTCTTCATCACAACAACCTCCCTCTAAAATCCCAGAAATACCGAACACGCGAAAGCTATCTTCGGCAACAGCAACTGTTGAAATAAACCACTTGTTGATGCAGGTTTGGACGAGAGGGCATCAGTGAAACTGATTTATCTTTGAGCCCCTGGAATCTCGTGTCACCAATATATCGATTGCTGAAATGATAGCCAAAAGGTTATTGTGTTTCGTGGCCTTTCGTCATTCCTTTTGTGTCATGTCGGTGAGATCGGTGGCTTCCTTTGGATTTTCGAATAATTGCATTTGCTCCGTGACATGACAACCACTGGAAGCCCCTGGGAGATCCTAGAAACCCCAAGGCAAACCCCTGAAAGCCACAGCAAACCACAGGAATCCTCTGTAAGCCCATGGAAACCCATGTAAGCCCCTGGAATCCCCTGGAAACCCATAGAAGCCTCAGGAAACCCCTGTCATTCCCTGGAAACCCCTGGAAGTCCTTTAAGATCCGCTGGGAAATTGTGGAAGCCCCTGGAAACCATTGGAAACTCCTAGAAGCCCATGGGAACCCCCTGGGAACCGCTGGAAACCCCCTAAAAGCCCCTGGAAATCCTTGGAAACTGGAAACCCCTGGAAACTGGAAACCTCCTGAAACCCATACCAGAACGCTGACTCTAAAAGAGACGGTTCAGAGGAGGAGGTATAACGGATTAGCACATCACAAAATTGTTGATCGATTTTTACTTTATTCAAAATTTTAAAGCAAAGTTGGAATGAAAAATTTAATGAAGAGTAGACCAAGCGC
>NC_090752.1:51278202-51290702 GCF_036898095.1 Palaemon carinicauda
TCTCTCGCTCCCGTTTAAAACTGAAGGTTTCATTAGAGAACCAAATCCTAAAGACTGTTTTTCACCGCATAGGATAATTCGCTATGCATGTCACACAAGAACCCTTGTCCATAGCTAGTAACCTTGAGAATTACATATATTTCCACACATTAATCCTTGAAATTTGCCTCTCAACTAAAACTATGAGGTATCAAGCAATGCTTGCTTATCAGACTGCATGAAATTCACACGAGGTTGAGCTGATGATCAGTAAATGAAAGACAGATGATGAGAACGGAGTATGCAGTGGAAGATGAAATATCATTGAAAGGAGAAATGATTAATGAGGTAGAATCATTTAAGTATTTGGGAACTATGGACCTCCAATACAGGGTCTTTAAAATTAGAGTTTTGTGAAACATTCAAATAAGCTAATCAGACAATGGCTAGGTTAAGTAAAATTTGGACATCAAATCGTCTGAAATTACATATAAACAATAGACTATATATCCGATTAGTGAGATCGGTGTTACTGTATGGACACGAGTCATGGTATGACAATGAAACAATCTCCAACAGATTTAGTAGAATTGAGAACAAAGCCCTCAGAAGAATATTGGGGGTTAAATGACACGACGGATTAGAAATGAAACTAGAGATTACCCTAGTGTCATATGTAGATGAGATCATGTTGAAGGGTAGATGAAGATGTTTTGGGCTTGATCTTCGCACTCCCCAAGAGAAATTAGTTCACCAAACATTTAACTGGGTTCCACAAGGTACAAGAAGAGTTGGAAGACCCAGGTCTCTATGAGTACTATGAAGCGTGAAGTAGACGATGAATAGGAGAAGTATTGAATTAAAAGCTCAATATAGAGACAACTGGTGAAATCTAATCGAAGCCCTTTGTGTTAATAGGCGTAGGAGGAGATGATGATGATCATGATGATCAACTTCTCTATCCTGTAAAATACATTAGACCTATCATGTTTTCTAAGCGTAATTAGCATAAAAGAATTGGTCGACGAAGTTCCCTTGCCCCTGGTTAACCTAATGGCAAGCCTAATTAGGCCTAAGGAAATGTAATGACCTACATACAATTCTCAACTCGGTAAAAGCCGTGTAACTTGCTGGCGTTTCTCACTTTAACAATCTGTTGAGCTACGTTTATATACACTGTACACATTTATTTAGTTGAACTTTTATTGTTTTCCAGTTATTTGTAGTTTCATTTTAGTTTTTTGCTTTTACCGTATATATATATATATATATATATATATATATATATATATATATATATATATATATATATATATATATATATATATATATATAATGTGAGTGTTTGATTAAACAAATATACTAAAATACCTTGAAATAAGTCATTTATGTTACCCCTTAATAATTATGTTGAAAGTGTGTACAATAATTTTGGATGAAAAACGATAATTTTAAGGCTCATGTACGATAATCCAGTGGAAACAACTGGCAACCCTTCACCGTGACCACAGCACCACCACCACCCCACCACCCCAGTAACAGTTAACTAGTGATGACGTAAAGACCTTCCGTAAAACACTCCTGCGCACCTTTCCCTCTCCCGAGACTTTGTTATTATTACCTTGTTAATTTGGAGGACGAATTCAGCTAATGAAATGAGGACTTTCTAAGAATAAGAAGTTTGAACTGCTGTTTTAACAATTGGTTGATTGAAAGGTAAGCTACTGGAATCTATATTGGTTTGTTAAACAATCACGTTTTCAGTAGAACATGTAAGTTCGTATATGGGAAAATGAATTCGTTAAATATAGACTTGAAAACTTTGGTGTTTAATTGTTACAACAACAGAGGTAGTCATTGTAAGGGCCATGACGCTAATGTTGAGTGGACTTTCTCTAACAATGTGAACCAGCGCTGTTAAGTATATTTAAGATTATATAATTTACACTTGACTTTCTTTTTTATAATTTTATTGTACGGTCTTCTCAATTACATCTTTCCTTACTAATCTTGTATTGCGAAAGTCATGCGTAAATAGGTTAAACCTATGGGGTGGGGAGGGGTAAGGCGTTTAGGTAGCTTAACCTAAGCTGTTGGTTAAGCCTAGAGACTTGGGGGTTATTACCGGCTAGCTTAAAATACGAAATTTACTGGGGGAAACATAGTTTAATGAAGACTACGAAAATTTGAGACTACATTTCCGTCGAAATTGTGTCCTTATCACATAACATTAAGCATGTTTTCCGTTAAAACGATGTCCTTAACATTCTATAGGCCTAGGCCTAATAACTCGGACAAAATAGCCAAATTAGCGTAAGTTATGTTTGAGCTGCCGATAATGTTAGATTTGAATAAATCTGTTAATACAAGTCTGAACTTTTAGTTTTATTGTTTCATGTTGAAGAAAAATTTACGAGCATTTCCTGAGTTGCTGATCTCGTAAAACGGTTTATAGACTTCTGTCAAGACTTTATCAAAATTTGGATTGTGTGAGGCATATGAAATTACGAGGACGCTTAAAATGATACATTGAAAATGTTTTAAAATATTGTTTTAGATACAGAAGTAAATATTTTAAAATCTTGTTTTAGATACATAAGTAAACATTTTAATACATTAAGATAGTACCATAATGAGAACTGCGCTTAACAATACCTAAGTAGATTACGATCAATTATGCTTCGATAACTTTTGCCCAAGTGAGTAAGGAAAGTTTTCAAATATATCAACCTTATTTCTGCGACCGTTGAAGACGCACCTTAGTTTCCGTAAATGACCATAAGTAATTGAATGCTTCCCGGTCGGCTGAATGTCGTGCACTTCGTCATGTGGCTACCACGGATTCGTTTGTCACTAACACCTCTGGTATTTCCACACTCAATAGTGTGCTTACGACGGCTGGAATCTGCCTATGTTGATTATTATTATTATTATTATTATTATTATTATTATTATTATATAAGCTACAACCCTTGTTGGAAAAACAAGACTATATGCCAGTTGCTTACGATTGAATATGAATATGACTGGAGTAAACAATAGTTCATCAACTATAGACGATAATAACTTGATCAATCTTCCTGAGTATTTGGCCAAGATGAAATTAACGGATTACTAAGATGTCGTTAATATTCAAAATACCTTTCCGTTGACTTAAAAACAATTTCAAACTGTTATTGACTGGTGGTTTTTGTTGTCTTTTTTTTTTTTCATTAGTACCTTATGCGAAAGGCGTGCTATAGACTTTCCTAATACACCGTCAAATTTAGTGACTTGCTGCACAAACGCACAGCCACCTACTCACCCACCCACCCACACGTGCGGGCACTCACTTCACACACACACACAGACACACACACACACACACACACACACATATATATATATATATATATATATATATATATATATATATATATATATATATATATGCTTGTATCTATTAATGTAAGTTTATTCATAAATAATCACTTGAATTCCTGTTGCTATAAATTATGCTGGGTTAACTATTCTTAAAGTGGTTCAAACGATTCCACATTTTTTTTTTCGTTGGGAGGGGGGGAGGGGGTGTGAGCGACCGTGTGACGAATGCTCTCCGTCAAGTCGTAGGCTTAGGTCAAGGGAAAGTCGGTTCATCTGACATAGGCTTAGTTTACTCTCTTGTATACTATAAACAGCTCGGTTCATCTGAGATAGGCTTAGTTTACTCTGTGGTATACTATATTCAGCTCACTGAAGAGCCAATTGTCCTTTTGAAATTTGTATTTTTATCAAACGTATAACTGAAACCCCTGCGGTGTTAACTGCTCCATATTTTTTTTTTTTAAGTTTAAAGGCCGCTCATTAATGGTAGTGCCAAGGGCCAGTAACATTGCCCTACCAAGCAGGACAATGCCCCAGAGACTAACATATATACATAGCAGCAGCATCCGAACCACCCTCTCCACTCAAACTAGGACTAAGGAGGACCAGGCAATGGTTGCTGATAACTCAGCAGATAGACCTACAGGCTCTCCAGAATACACCATCCTTAGCTTACACGGATGGCGAGGTTGCAGCGACCAAAGGAACTAACGAGTTTGAGCGAGACTCGAACCCCAGTCTGGCGATCACCAGTTAGGGACGTTACCACAATGGCCACCGTAACACTCATCCTACTTCCTGTCTTGATGAATGTCCTCCTTGTTTATAGCACTACTGTATATGATCTAGATTTTATAAATAAAATCCAGTCCGTTTACTTAAAGTTCAACTTATACCTCTTAAAATTTCCTATGTTTTTTTGTTTTGGGTTATTTATATGAAAAACAGTTTTTCGACATTAATATCTAAATACGTTGCTCCGTCATTGAGCGAAAACAATGTATCAGAGTACTCGCTTTGAAAGACCCCGTGTAAAGAGCCTTAATCTTTTTTTCTTGTTGGAGCCCTTGGGCGTTTAGCATCCTGCTTTACCAACTACGGTTGTAGCTTGGCTTCTAATTAAGTCTGTGGTAAGGTGTAAGAATACTAGCCCCGTACGTCCCACGAACCGTAGAAAGCGACTAAAAGGACAGCTGCTGTCTTGTAGGTTTGCTTTTCAGCAATAGGTTAGGCCCACTGCTCATAGTCGTGGGAACTGCTACCACCGTACGCCCTGCGTGTCGTGGAAAGTAAGAAAAAGAACAGCTGTTGCCTCGTAGTCTTAGTTTTTAACAAAAGGCTAGGCCTACTGCCAACAACTATGGAATATTCTGCCTTACAGTTTGACTTTTTAGTTAGAGGTTAGGCCCGCTGCTAAGATCTGTGGTTGATGACTGCAAGGGCGTACAATCGTAAAAACCATCTGCTAAATTACAAATCAGGCCTGATGCTTTTAGAAATATGGATGAAGTTAAACGGCCCCTGTTGAGCATCAAGCAACCGACCCCTTAATTTAGGGAGAAAGATAGGAAAGAAGAAATTGTCTTTAGACATTACATGGCACATTACTCCAGTACAAATATAGTTCCAAAACTGCTTGAAGTCATCGTTCATCCTCGTTAAGGTTATCGACATGGATGACTTAGTTTCAATAAATTTAAAATAATATTATATGTGGAACATTTTATTTTACTTCCCCTTCTATCTTTTTTTCATTTCTACTTTTCCTGTCTTAACCACTGCGAATCCTTCACGAGTCCTTTGTTTCAATGAAAATGTAAAGAATGAATGAATATTTTCAAAATTTGAAGGAGAAAGGGATTTGAGGTAGTAGAATAAAACATGGCTAAGCCAAACGTAACCAAAAATATTCGCGGGCTCTAGATTAAGAGATTACTTCAGGTATGAAACAAAGGCCTCTCCACCGACCCTGATAAGTTTTGCGGGTGTGTTGATTTTGATTTCATGTACGCAAAGAAATTGTAAAGCTGTATACACACACATAATGTTTCCCAATTACCCCCAACTAATCGACTTCATCTAGGCACTAGGTTGTCCAGGGCACCAACCACCCATTGAGATACTACCGCTAGAGATTTATGGGATCCTTTGATTGGCCAGACAGTACTTCATTGGATCCCTTTCTTTGGTTACTGTTAATTTTTCATTTGCCTACAGTTACACCGAATAGTCTGCCCTATTCTTTCCACATTGTTCTATGATCTCATACACATGACAATACTGAGATTTCCAAATTGTTTATTATTTCTTTATTTTTCCCTGTTGGAGCCCCTGGGCTTATAGCATCTTGCTTTTCCAACTAGGGTTGTAGCTTAGCTTATGTCAATAATACAAATACTAATAATTATTATTATTGTTTTAATGATGTTACTTTTCTTAAAATATTGTATTTTTCCTTTTTTCCTTTCCTTACTGGGATATTATACTTGTTGGGGCCCCTGGGCTTATAACATCCTAATTTCTAACTAGGTTTGTAGCTTAGCTTGTAATAATAATAATAATAATAATAATAATAATAATAACAACCTTTTTGGTTGAGGTTAACTCCACCAACCGATAGCGTGTGTTCGAATTTTTACCTTTCATGTTACCTTTTATGAAAGCGACGGTACTCTGACGCACCATAGATTTCAGTTGAAAATCCTGTAACCGAACCATCTTCAGTAATGTGTAAGAGGAGATTCTTTTTGAAGGAATCTAGTGGCGGGATAAGTCTTAGAAAGTCATTTCCTTTATAAGGATAAATGAGAAAAGTTTTCTAGGAGTGAAATAGGCGATTACTGAATTCGACGAATAGGTCCCAGTGCTCTCCTAGATTACTAGTCTTCTTCTTCTTCTTCTTCTGTGGTTGTGTGTCAGAGAGAGAGAGAGAGGGGTCTTTCTTTTAAGACCTGTAATATGGTAAAGCCTGTATGAGAGAGAGAGAGCCCAGTCCTATTCCTTTAGAGATCTGTAATATGGTAAAGCCAGAGAGAGAGAGAGAGAGAGAGAGAGAGAGAGAGAGAGGGGGGGGGGGGCCCAGTCCTATTCCTTTAGAGATCTGTAATATGGTAAAGCCGAATGTCTTTATAAAATCTTGTTTTCTAAAGCTACGAAATGACCTCTTGTCTCGAGATCTTCGGAATTATACGGCTCTTCTTTTGGGGCTTTGAAGATTAAACTATTTGTAACTTTGACCATCGAGAGTTCTTTTGCCGTCTGTTCTTATTCAGGGCCAGACTTATCTGAATCTGAATGAGGAGAAGTACTCGAGGCTGAATACAGAGAGAGACATACAGAAGATTTGTTTTTTCGTAAGTGTGTTTGTTGTTGTTAGTGAGGATCAGGAACAGGCCATGTGTATAAAGTATATATATATATATATATATATATATATATATATATATATATATATATATATATATATATATATATATATATATATATATATATATATATACACATTTTGCCTATATATTTGTATATATGCATAGTCACATGTACAGTATATATATGTATATGTATATATATATATATATATATATATATATATATATATATATATATATATATATATATATATATAGAGAGAGAGAGAGAGAGAGAGAGAGAGAGACTGTGTTTCTTTCGTTAACCTTTTTACCTCGTCGCTCTGTAATGTTTACTCTTTGGACCTAATGAATATGACATTATGATTTTGGCCAAACTTACACATTACAAAAATTTTAGATGATTGTGGAATTAAAGTTAGAAATGACCCAACACATTTTTATTCCAGAAATTGAGAAACTTGTGCTATTATATGTTAAGGAATAAACGATTATCTTCTGGTTATTACTTCTATAAAGTGAAAGTGATTATTATTTCAAACATCGTCAAATATGATTTGTAACTAGAAGTATATTTTTTTTTCATAAACGCAAACGAAAGTATATTAATTTACTTTCTTTTAAAAAGTTTAATCAAAGTAATGGTTTCTTGTAGCACAACCATTCTCAAAGTTTTGATGTCTTTGTATACAAGGAAGCGAAGACACCAGCATCTTTTTTTTTTTCTTTTTGTAACTCGGGACTACTATTCTCGAAGAGGCCTATTGTTCAGCCATATTGTTTTTCTTTGTACAGAGCTGCCTTGGGGTGTTTGCTGGAAATATTCACAAGTGCCCATACACATACGCGCCCTCGCTTTATGTACTGTATGTTTTGTGTAGGGTTTCCGTCCACCTATAGTTTATTTCTTTTGGTAGGCGGTGTCTCCAGAAGAAAAACATTAGTGCCCTTCATGATCACCATTTAACTGGCATAGTCGTGTTTATATATATACAGTATATATATATATATATATATATATATATATATATATATATATATATATATATATATATGTTTCTTATGTAAACGTATATATTTGTGTACTATTGTATATATATACATATATATATATATATATACATATATGTATATATATATATATATATATATATATATATATATATATATATATATATATATATATATATATATATACATATATATACAGTATATACTGTTTATATATAAATATATATATATATACACATATATACATCTATATATATATATATATATATATATATATATATATATATATATATATATATATATATATATATATATATATATATATATATATATATATATATGGGTAGAGAGAGAGAGAGAGAGAGAGAGAGAGAGAGAGAGAGAGAGAGAGAGAGAGAGAGAGAGAGAGAGAGAATCCTCCGTAAACTTCTTTATTCTTTATACCATTATCGAGTGTGACCCGTTTCAGTAAAGATTATTAATAGTTCATCTTCGTTCACGAAGAAAAAACTTTCAAAGACTTTGATGAAAGTATTTCTTTGACATCTCTAGGGATTGGTTAATGGAAAGTATCAGAAAGTAATTAAAAACTTTTACGGTTTTTTATATTCTGGTCCTTTTATGGATTCCCTCAAATTGTATTTTGTTTTGAAAATGATATATCAGTTTAAAGTTAACAGTAGATTAGTAAAGGTCCGTAACGAACAATTAGATGAGTCATACTGAAGGGATTTTTTTTTTTTAGATTTTAGAGGAAGGGTTTTGTTGATGTTTACCTGTGTCAACGAAGTTGAGAGGAGGTTATGTTTTCGCCGTTGTTTGCTTGTTTGTGAAGAACTTCATGGCCGCAATTTTACTCCTTGAGTGATGAAACTCTCATGGATTAAATTTTATCTTGAGACGTAGTGTGATTCAATTTTAAAAATTAGGTCAAAGATCAAGGTCAAAGTCGAGCAAAAGGTAGACCAAATTTACCTTAACTCCTAGTTCCCGCATGGTTGTCACACAGACTTCAAATACGCCTACGGTTTAAATTGGTTCTGGGTAAGGCAAGCTGGTTCGATAAATAGGCTGCTGTGGCGGAGGTCTGCACTCTCAGAGGGTTTTTCTAGTTTTGTCTATTTTTTCCTTTTACATTCCATATTACTGAGGCTGTGTGTATTATGATTTCTCTTAAGCGGTTGAAAATCTGCAATATCAACGAATTTATAATCTTTATTATTACTATAACTGTCATTATCGTTAGTAAAGATAAAGGTGTCTGGTTTCAGTTCCAGATGCTCACCAGAACGTCAGCAGTCGCCTCCCCAGTCAGTCCCAGCTGGGATCGATTTGCTGACATGCCAATGCAAGGCAAACACTTAATACTATTAGCCAGGAGGCTAGTAGTACTCGTAATAGTAGAAAATGCGATTATTTTTCTGGCTACTGTTTCATATCCGTTAAAGGTGGTTTTGTGGGGAAATAACTCTAATTATTACAGGTTTCACCTTCACTAACGGTACCCAAGCACAGCAGTGGCCTCCTCAATAAACAGCTTAAACTCACGGTCCCGTTCTGGGATCGATCTGCTGCCATGCGATTGCAAGGCGAACGCGTTACTACTGTACTTACATTGTTGGAAATTGAGATAAGAGTTTAATATTATCATTTCGTTTCCAGTCTGAGGGACTGGAACCATTGTTTCAGTATCTGGTGCTCTTGGTGCTAAATGAGACTTATTTTTCTCAAACTCTGACTATTCCTGGGGAAACAAGGTTTGTCCAGCTTATCAAAATCAGATCTCTCTCTCTCTCTCTCTCTCTCTCTCTCTCTCTCTCTCTCTCTCTCTCTCTCTCTCTCTCAGTGTTTAATTGCGATTTTATATAATCTAATGGCATCTTCCGTTTTTAAAACAACGTACTAATTATAGAATTTTCCAAGTTTTATGAGTATTAAAAGAGTTTACGCATCGTATCATAAGTCTTTCCCAAGTTTTATAAGTATTGTAAGAGTCTTTATTTATGGTATCATAAGTATTTAACTCCTTGTACATCACTGGATACTGTATGATATAAGTCTCATACGCGTATATTTTAATCATTTATTCATTCTGATTTAATCTGGTCCCACGTGGAAATTTAGATGTTTGGAATATTGCATAGGAAATATATTTAATCCTCCTTTGGTAAAACTACCCTATGGATGTATTTCTTCTAATTTTCTTTTTTCTTTCATTTATTCATCTTATTTGTTGTGGTACCACTAGGGAATTACTATTTTTGGAAATATTGCTTAGGAAGTATATTAATCATCCTCTGGTAAAAGTATCTTATCTTATGGATGTATTTATTTTCATTTTTTCATTCTTTTATTCATTCTAATTTATTCTGGTCCCACGTGGAAATTCCAATGTTTGGAATATTGCATAGGAAGTATATTTAATCATTCTCTGGTAAAATTACAATATGGATGTATTTTGTTTTAATTTGCTTTTTCGTTCATTTATTCATTTTATTTGCTGTGGTTCCATTTGGGAATTCTTGTATTTGGAAATATTGTTTAGGAAGTATATTAATCATCCTCTGGTAAAACTATCTTTTCTTTTGGATGTATTTTGTTGTTAATTTATTTTTTCATTCTTTTATTCATTCCAATTTATTCTGGTCCCACGTGAAAATTCCAATGTTTGGAATATTGCATAGGAAATATATTTAATAATTTTCTGGTAAAACTACCTTTGGATGTATTTCTTTAATTTGCCTTTTCATTCATTTATCCATTCTGATTTATTCTGGTCCCACGTGGAAATTCCGTTTTTTGGAATATTGTTTAGGAAGTATATTAATCATTCTCTGGTAAAACTATATCTTTTTGATTTATTTGTTAATTTGTTTATTCATTCTGATTTATTCTGGTCCCACGTAAAAAAAATTATTTTTGGAATATTGCTTAGGAAGTAAAACTACCTTAAGGGTGTATTTCTTTGTTTTGCCTTTTCATTCATATATTTATTTTCTTTGTTGTGGTCCCATTTGAGAATTCCTGTTTTTAGAAATATTGCTTAGCAAGTGGATCATCCTGGTTTATCCCATAAAAGTACCCCGTAATGTAGAATAGTATTTTTTATAAGAAGTATAGTGGGTCTAATTACATTTTATTTCTCCCACAGAGCTCCACTGGAACTTCAAAGCAAGGATTTCCCTACAACCCACTGAGAGATGCCTCGTGACACATACAAGAGGCCAAGACACCTTCGTGGTTCCTTGTACTTCTAGTCCTTTGCGAGAAAGTAAGTTATTTGTTGATGATTGTTTGTTTGTTGACTCAACCGTATTTATTAGTTTTTCATCCGTTATCTTCATCTTTTTCCATTTTCTTTATATTTTCGTTTTGTTTTCCTAAATATGACATTGAATTACTTCACAATATGAAGTATAATTTTGATATTCTTATTCGTCCTTGGAATTTGACCTTGAATTACCCGCAGTTTGCAGTATATTTTCGCATTTTTAGTTGTTTCTGGGGTCTGACCTTGAATTACCCTACACTTTCGAGTATATTTTTTATGTTCATATTCATCTCCGGAATCAAACCATGAATTACTCTACAATTTCAAATATGTTTTTACATTCACATTCGTCTCTGGAATCTGACCATGAAGTACTCCACAACTTCTATTATGTTATTCACGTGACCCTGTAATAATGATCACTTTTTTCTTTTCTTACCTGGATCAGGTTTTCGATCTGTTCAATTGTGTTAATATCACTATCAATATGATTATTGTTGATGATCTTGTAGCTATAACCATCATGGAATATGGGGATAGAAAAGAGGGTTAAGACGCCCAGTCTCGGCATTAGTTATCAGTTTTAGTTTGCTTCACCAATGTAAACATTTGTTCCTTCAATAAAAAACTTTAGGTTATTTATAGTTATATTCTTTCGGCAAAGCTGAAACAATATCCCTATAAATAACTACGGGTTTGTATTACTTATGAAAAATACAAATTATTTCCAAATTTGTCATTTTGCAACTGTCAGTCCAGGGCCTCGTCATTCTGCTTACACTAATGTAGAAGGAGCCTACCCATTTAGTTTGACAAATCTACATGTGGATTGTTTTAAGAGTAGAATTTGACTGGAAACTTAATTTTATTAGCAATGTTTGGCGCATAGTTAGCACAACGCTGTGCTATTTCTAAAAAGAGACGATTATTATTATTATTATTATTATTATTATTATTATTATTATTATTATTATTATGATGATGATTATTATTATATACCAAATTTAACTGAATTAGTTCAGTTCATACTATGTATGATTTGTTTGTATGTATGTATGAATGCATGTATGTATAGGTCTATAGATAAGCATATTATGCAATCTTGCTCTCAGTTGTAATAAAGCTTCTAATGCAATCTTGCTCTCGGTTATAATCAAACTCATAATACAATGAAAATAAACTTTGGAATTACGAATTTAAAATGACCTCGAATACTTACACGGTACATTTCACCAACTCATACTTCTGAGATCCCACGTTTGGGTATTTCCGAAATTCAAGGGAAACGGGAATGATAATATATCGGAAAGGTCTTTGAGTAACAGGTGGTCTCGTTCGACGGTCGTCATCTCTCTCTGCTTGGCGAAGGAAGTCTCTGTGATATTGAATCCATCCTCGCCAGGGCAGCTCCTCATACAAAGAAGTGTTGAGGAAAGTGCTTCGAGTAATCTAACAGATGGGCAGAGAGAGAGAGAGAGAGAGAGAGAGAGAGAGAGAGAGAGAGAGAG
>NC_090752.1:51293202-51300702 GCF_036898095.1 Palaemon carinicauda
TGACCTCTGTAGCTGGAAATCATAGGCATGGAATTCAGGTTAGGCTAAAGTTCAGCGAAATTGGACTTACAAACATTTCGACTTCCAAATAGTTTCTTGGAGCCAATTAAGTTTTTAAGCTGAGGATTTTCTGTTTACTGAGGTGGGGTTTACATGATCAAATGGTTCGTCGAACCCGGTTGTCAAACTGTTCGAAGAGGTGAAGTCAGCCACAAATGCATAAGGTTTGTGGACAATGAAGCCCCGCCCACAAAAGTCAGGCGAGAATAGACTTTTTCGAACCGTTCAGGGATCGTGTTCGACAACCGAATACGCAGTTCACACGTTGGAACATCACTTCAAACACTTGTCTGTCGAACCGCGTTCGATGAGCCTTTAGGCGTCATAGTAGATTCTACTTTGGCAAACTGTACTAAGACTTCTTTGTGACTTCATTTTCTGCACTTTGCTTCTTTTTGGTGTCCTTCTGCTTAGTTGTCCACCCTCGATTTGTTTTTGAACTAGTATTTTGAATCAGACTTTTTGAAATGTGACGTCATTGTCTATATAAGTTATTGGTATTTAAGATAGTAGTAAAAACTCGATTTTTGGGAGCTATTATTTTGAACCAGACTATTGCTATTAAAGTGTGACGTCATGATCTCTTTATACAAGTTTATGGTATTGAAGACAACTATTTACTTTACTTTGATGGGTGCTCTTCTGGTCCCATACAGCATGGGAACCCCGCTCTCTACAGGACTTCCACTGTCGTTTTACCTTTGTTCGTTCAGAGTATTTAACATTTCATATCACATATTATTCATTTACTGTTAAATCGTCACTGTCAAAAGACTCATGAAATAAGAAAGTCTTTAGTTTCCTCTTGAAAGCCTTAATGTCTTCAATCATTCGAATGTTTCGTGGGAGCTTATTATATAGTCTCGGGACCGCATATTTAAAGGCTCTGGAGACAAAAGTAGACATACTGTATATCTAGATTCCAACAGTTTGAAGCCATCTGTAAATACTCTCGTGTCGACTCGATTTGTTGGCGGCGCAATGGGTAGCAATTTTTTAAAGTATTTTGGACGCCCGGTTCTGATAACTTGGTGGGCTATTGTACATATTTTAAATTCAATTCTCGCTTTAATCGGCAGCCAGTGTAAATTGATTAGTATAGCAGTGATCCTTTCTCTATGTGGGACACCTTTTATCAGTCTTGCTCCTCTGTTTATTAGGTTTTGTAATTTCTTAAGTTGCACTTTTGGTAAATTGTAGTAGATAGAGTTGCAGTAGTCAATCCTGGTAATAACACAGATTATCACAAGTTTCTTTACAGAATTTTCGTCCAGGTACTTTTTTTTATAAACGCAATATTTCGTAGATGATAACCAGCTGTTATTATTTCATTATTTATTTGGGCATTTAGAGACAGGTTACAGTCAAGAAATTCACCTAGATCTCGAACTTTACTAGATATCGGCACCGAGTCATTATTTATGTTCATTTGAATATTACATATGTTTCTCACGCAGTTTCACTTGCCCACCACCATGAATTCAGTTTTGTTCTCATTTAATTTTAGTTGTTTAAATGTCATCCATTCTCTAACACTATCAAGGATTCGGTTTAGAGTTTCAGTAGTGTCATGTATATCATTTATGGAGAAGTAAAATAGTGTGTCATCTGCAAATAGTTTAAACTTCACGCCATGCCTTTGTAGCATTTTCGGATAGACCAATAATGTAGATGCAGAATAAGATTGGGCCAAGTACACTCACCTGGTGTACCCCTCTGTTTAAAGGTTCATATGATTAATAAGAGTTTCCAATTTGTACACAGTAATTTCTACCAACCAAGTAGTCTTTTAGGTATTCGAAGGCTTGATCTTCAACGCCGATGGACCGTAGATCATTTAGTAGCAGTTCATGCACCACTGTATCAAAAGCAGCACTGAGATCGAGCAGTATTAAAATACCACATTCATTTTCATCTATCATTTCTAGCATATCATTTACAACAGAGCAGATGGCTGTCTCCGTAGAGTATAGTTTTCTGTAAGAAACAACAACAACAACAACAACAATAATAATAATAATAATAATAATAATAATAATAATAATAATAATGAGGATTATAATTGCCTTACGTATATTTTTGAAAACCGCAGTAATTAAAGTTACTTGATACTATAATTAGAGATTAATTAAATTCACAGTACTGTATTGAAAATGACTAAATCACTAATACTGGATTTTTCACTGCATGCACCAATGAATTACAATAAGCTATCATCCCCACAGCAGAATCAGGCAGACGGCAATGAATAGGTTTATTTTTTTTGGAGGGGTGTGGGGTGGGAGTGTTTCTAATGTGCTAAAAGTCTCTAAAAATCATTGTGCCTAAATGGACGGCAAATAAATGGTTCTGCCAAATAGAATTAACGTCGTTGTTTAATACAAGTAAAGCGATATTAAAGTTTTTCTCGTCATGGCCAGTGAAAATATGATTTCAGAATGATTTTTGTGTTATTAATCGTGATGTGTGTGTTTGTGTGCGCCCGCTTGCGTTGGTTCTCTCAAGTGTTTGTAAACTTTATTTCATCGTCATCATCATCATCATCATCCATCATCCATCTCCACACTATTTTTCCCTGTTGGAGCCATTAGGCTTATAACATCTTGCTTTTCCAACTAGGGTTATAGCCTAGCTTGTAATAATTATATGATGATAATAATAATAATAATACGCCTATTGACGCAAAGGGCCTCTGTTAGATTTCGCCAGTCGTCTCTATTTTGAGCTTTTAAATCAATATTTCTCCATTCATTATCTCCTACTTCACGCTTCTGAACTTTATTTAGAAGTCTTTAATTGATTGAAACTTATTAGTAAAGGACTTTTTGATCACATAAACGCAAAGAGCCTAACTGAGGCTATTCGTGGCAGGATTTTTTTTTTTTTAAATGTAAGCGATAATTAGTATTATATGTAGGACCTAAGTGTCCATGATAGTTCATATTACTAATAGGACTTCAAATTATCATATTGCGCTTGGGTTAAAACTTGATTACCTCCGGCAAGGAGGTATAGCAATCAAGCCTGTGTATTTATTTGTCTGGACAGAAGTACGTCAAAACTACTCGACAGATTTTGATGAAATTTATACCGAAGATAGATCTCAGGTCCTGACGACCTGATTAAATTTTGAAGATGATCCGTATCCGGATCCGGATTCTAGATCCCGATTTTCTTTTTCTCCATTTTAAAGATAACATCAAAACACAATGACAGATTTTGAAGAAACTTCCAACACAGATAGATCTTAGGGTATGTACGACCCCATTAAATTTGAAGATGATCTGGATCCGGATTTTAGATCAGGATTTGCATTTTTCGCCATTTCAAAGATAACTCCATAACAAATTGATTTATTTTGACAAAATTTCCACCTTAGGCCATGGGCGACTCCAATAACATTTGGCGGAGGTCAGAAATCTCTTATTGCTCTTGTTGGTATTTTTTTCAAAACTTTAATTTATGTAATTGAGAGGAATTGATTTTATAGCATTTGATTGTAAGAATTTTTTTTTTGGGGGGGGGGGTTTAAATGTATACTTGAGGTTATTTATTGAAATTTATAGCACCTAATTTAGAAGAATGCATTTGGTATAATCTGTGAGACCAATTTTGGATCTAATCCGTATTATTTATCGTAATCAAGTTATGTAATTTCCTAGTGGGATAGTACCGCCATTGCACCTCCTGTGATGCACACTAAGCGGCATTTTATTGACATTACTTAAGGATCTCATTTTCCTTTATTTGAATCTTCATTTTAAGATTTAAAGGTTTAAGGGTCGTTCATGAATGGCAGAGGCAAGGGACAATGACATTGCTTTATCAAGCAGGACAATGCCCTAGAGACTGACCATATATACATATGGTCAGCACCCAAGCCTCCTTTTCACACAAGCTAGGACCAAGGAGTGCCAAGCAGTGGCTGATGATGGCTTAACAGGTAGACCCATAGTCTCCACCAAACCCTCCATCCATACTTCACAAGGATGGTGAGGTTGCAGACGCTACAAAACTATCGAGTTTGAACGAGACTCCAACCCAGTCTGGCAGACGTCAGGCAAGGACGTTTCAATAGGCTACCACAAAAGCATGGGTGCCAACAATCTATTGGGAAAACGTAGTGAGCTGTTTCAGGAGAGGCTTGCAGTGTATTAGTGGAAACTTGAAAACGGGCTTCATATGATGTTTCCTGTTATAAAACGAACCTTTATAAGTACCAGGGAATGTGAGTTTAGAAAGCTAAAACTAAGTGCCATTTATATAAAATCGACGTATTCATAGTAATCAATTTAGCCTCCAAATACATTGGCATCGATGGTGGCCGATGTGGTAACGTCCCTGACTGGTGAACGCCAGAATGGGATTCGAGTCCCGCTCAAACTCGTTAGTTTGTTTGGTCGCTGCAACCTCACCATCATTGTGAGCTAATAATGGGGGTTTTGGGTGAGCCTATAGGTTTGTCTGCTGAGTCATCAGTAGCCATTGACTGGCACTCCTTGATCTTAGCTTGGGTGGAAAAGGGTGTTGGACGCTGATCATATGTATGTATGGTCAATCTCTAGGGCATTGGCCTGCTTGCTAAGGCAATGTTGTACAGGCTAACATAGCTCTGTATTCACTGTCCTTTACCTCTGCCATTCATGACCGGCCTTTAAACCAAATGGGGAGGCGAATAATCCTCTCTTATCGCGTTATAATATTCATAGGTGCTGTTGCATAGGGTATTATTATATCATTACCGGTTAGTGGGACGATCTCCATACAGTATTGATAATCATACAATGACAGATGTTATTCGGCACTGGGAACGGGGCCGGGAAGAAGGGTGACCTATGAAAACAGAATCCATATTCTATTGGGGTATTTAATTGCAGTGGACATAGAACGCTGGTCTTGAGGTCACTCTTAACATAGGTTCCAAAGAAGACCTTTTTATTATTATTATTATTATTGTTATTATTATTATTATTAGTAAGCTATAAGCCTAGAGCCTTATTAACTAAGCTACAACCCAGAGCCTTATTATTATTATTATTATTATTATTATTATTATTATTGCTATTATTATTATTATTATTATTATTAGCTATGCTACAAGTCCCAGAGCCTTATTATTAACCCAAATTGGAAAAGCAGGATCCTATAAGCCGAAGGGCTCCAACAGGGAAAAATAGCCAAACGAGGAAAGGAAACAAGGAAATGAATAAACTACAAGAAAAGTGTTGAACAATTAAAATAAAAAATTTTTAAGATCATTAATAACATTAAATTAGATCTATGATTGCGTTTGAGGTATTAACATAAATGAACAGCCCATAGAAACTGGGGCTTAAATGTATTATATGGCATTTTAAGGATAGTCTATATTCGAATCAGCGAGTCATTAACACTTTATCAAAGGAATGGTTTAAGCTGCTTTTTCTTTTCAAGGCTTTAATGCCGATATTAGAATGGGAATTCAAAGAGGTTTATAATCTGCTCAATGTCCTATTCATGTGTGATTTACAGCTTAGCCCTAATTAAAATCTAACAAAAATAATTATGTCTAAAGGTTGTAAGAAACATCATCTTTTTTATTTACCTGTTTACGGAAGGTATTGGTTACATACACATCAAAACCTCCATTTACGTCTCAAAGTTCTTTTTCAAACTAATTAATTGCATTAGGATTCAGACTTCTGACTTTTATCATTTGCTCTCCGTGTTGACAGACATCTCTCAGAAGCCAATTAGTTCTTCTTCTTCTTCTTCTTCTTCTTCTTCTTCTTCTTCTTCTTCTTCTTCTTTTCTGAAGAATACCTTGTCTTCAGTTTTGATTCATTTTTCTTCATCCCAGTTGTTTACGCCACTAAGGGAAATTATTCATCAAAATGCTCTTTACCACACATATGGACCGATACCAGTTATTATTATTATTATTATTATTATTATTATTATTATTATTATTATTATTATTATTATTATTATTATTATTATTATTATTATGAAATGCTACCACTTGAGAGTTATGGGGTCCTTTGACTAGTCAGACTGTACTACATTGGATCCTTCTCTCTGTTTACGGTTCACTTTCCCATTTGCCTACACATACACCGAATAGTCTGGCCTATTCTTTACAGATTCTCTCTGTCCTTATACACCTGACAACACACTGAGATTACCAAACAATTCTTCTTCACCCAAGGGGTCAACTAATGCTGTAATTATTCAGTGGCTACTTTCCTGTTGGGAAGGGTAGAAGAGACTCTTTAGCTATGGTAAGCAGTTCTTCTAGAGAAGGACACTCCAAAATAAAACTATTGTTCTTTAGTCTAGGTAGTGATATACCCTCTGTACCACGGTCTTCCACTGTCTTGGTTGAAGGTACACTCGGCCACACTATTCTATCTTATTTCTCTTCCTCTACTTTTTTTTAAGTTTTTATAGTTTATTTATGAAAGATTTATTTTAGTGTTGCTACTGTTCTTAAAGTATTTTATATTATTGTTAATTAATTCTTTTGTAATTTATTTCCTTATTTCCTTTCCTGACTGAGCTATTTTCCCTGTTGTAGCCCTTGGGCTTATAGTCACCGGCTTTTCCCATTATTGTTGTAGATTAGCAAGTAATAGTGATAATAATAATAATCTGCCTTCAAATGACTTGTAAAACACGATGATCGATCGCTCGGACCAAAGACAAATTGGGTAATTCCTACCCAATGATTAATACTTGAAGGAAGGATATTGTTTCCTATTGGAGACGCCCAAACGAGGCAGTTCTGTCAAATGGTGTAAACAGATATCCAGAAGACGAACGCTCGCTCGTTTGGTCTTTAACGATGACAAATTGTGATTGATAATGTGAAAGGCGCCGTGACACAATTCCATTAAGGATTTCATCACAATGGCGTCCATCAATAGATTAATTCGTGATGAAGGATATATCCTTAATGGAGGATTCTTATCTTGCTTTAACCAAGCGTTGTCAGCGCTCAAGATTTGTGAATGATATCCATATTAGGTATTTCATGAATGAGTTACTATTAGAATCTGGGAGTGTGATCGCCTATTGTATTTGGTGATAATTAGTGATATTTAGAGATTAAGCACGAAGATCTCTCTCTCTCTCTCTCTCTCTCTCTCTCTCCTGTCAACTACTTTACAATCCTTCACTTTTATTATAATTTTAATTATCCACTAACCCTCTGCAGATTATTTTTGATAATGGGTAATAACGTTGTGTTCATATAGATATATCAAAAGGGATCAGATATGAAAAGCAAATTCTCTCTCTCTCTCTCTCTCTCTCTCTCTCTCTCTCTCTCATTTTGATTACTCCCACTAATCCTCTCCCGAATATTTACCTAATGGCCAATATGTAAAGGAAAGTCTCTCTCTCTCTCTCTCTCTCTCTCTCTCTCTCTCTCTCAACTACTTTACAATCCTTCACTTTTAT
>NC_090752.1:51303202-51305702 GCF_036898095.1 Palaemon carinicauda
TGGGGAAGCATATAGGTCTATCTGGTGAGTCATCAGCAGCCATTGGCTGGACTTTCTTGGTCCTAATTTTGATGGAGAGGGGCTTGGGCGCTGTTCATATGTATATATGGTCAGTCTCTAGGGCATTGTCCTGCTCGATAGGTCAATGTCATTGTCCCTTGCTTTTACCGTTCATGAGCGACCTTTGACCCCTTAAATAGCCAATAGGTCTATCTGCTGAGTCATCAGCAGCCATTACCTGGCCCACCTTAGTTATAGCTTGGGTGGAGAGTGGGTTGGGCGCTGATTATATGTAATTTATATATGGTCAGTCTCTAGGGCAGTGGTTCTTAACCTGGGGGTCGTGACCCCGGGGGGGGGGGGGGGGTTTCGTTTGGGATTTCTTAAGGGGTCACAAAGGGTTCTGGAGAATAATTTATTTTTCTACATTATACACGTATTTGAAATTGCCAGTAGGGCTTTTACCAGTTTGATGAGTACAACACTGGTCACAAGTTGGGTGGTCTGCTGCACATTAACCATAGCCAGTGTTACCAAAATAGCGTTAAATTCCCATTATAGCTCAATCGGATACTCCTCCAAGTCACGTGATACGTGACGTGAATAACGTGATATCTTTGACGCCCTGCCATTGGTCAGCGGCCATGGGTGGGAGGGCTGCAAGGTGAACGAAATTTACATTATCCTCACCTTGTTTTATTAATGATCGTACATACGCATCTCCCTGAGTCCATGCTCATTGCATACATTTTGGGCAAAGGTGAAGGACTACTGTCCTATTCTTTCGATGCGTGCATTAACCATGTGGATTCAGTCCCCGTCAACCTACCGGTGCGAGGTTGGATTCTCAGCAATGGTTGCACTGAAAACGAAGGCACGCAATAAGCTTGTCATCGATGCTGACATGAGGCGTTTCCTATCGAACACTAGTCCTTGCTTTGATAGACTTATGGCTACAAAACAATTTCAACCATCCCACTGAGTGAATGAGAAGTAGGTGCTAGGTTTCGTATGATGTTGAATAGTTCTTTGGAATTTATAATTTTATGGCATTTGTAGAGGCTAGGAAAGTGGAATTTTTCAAGGTTTTTGTTCTGTGGTGTTTCCAATAAAATTGTATAGGAGTAAACCATTTTGTATGATGTTGAATAGTTCTTTGGAATTTATAATTTTATGGCATTTGTAGAGGCTAGGAAAGTGGAATTTTTCAAGGTTTTTGTTCTGTGGTGTTTCCAATAAAATTGTATAGGAGTAAACTATGGTCTTCCTGTAATTTTTTTTACTTGACCCTTTGACAAGGTTCATTATTTCCAAATCTATTATAGGGGGTCATAATAATACTCTGATTAGTCCCGGGGGGTCATGGGATGAAAAAGGCCACTGCTCTAGGGCATTGTCCTGCTCGACAGGGCAATGTCACTGTCCCTTGCCTCTGCCATTCATGAGCGGCCTTCAAACTTCTGAACCCATTAAGGCGATTGAGTGACGGTATACATGACCTACAAGACCAGTTTATCGTAGACATACTTAGGTATTCTATATACCTCACTGCATAAATGATGTCTATTGTCAAATCCAGTTTCTTATTGAAATTAATATTTGTCATTTCTCAATTCTCGAATGTGAATCGTTTTATTACCAACAGATTGAATATTTACATAACCGCAATTTATGACATCATTTGTATCATTGGCTGAGAGGATGTCATGAAGTGACTCAGCCTGCTGAGAAATGATGTCATGTGTCATAAGCTTAGGTCATCACATAAATTTGCTTATGTCGTTATACAAGGCTTTGCTGTGACATATCGCCTATTAGAATAGAGCAGGTTATATGCTCTCGAGTTGATTCTCTTGATGACGAGACAATGAATTGAATACAAAATAATTTTAGTTAGTAACTGAATTTTTTTTATAGAATTCCTTTTATGCCTTAAATCAAAGTGAGCCAAAAAATATTTGTCATAACTGGACTTTTTGCCAATTGATATCTGGCTAAATATCGGCTCTTTCTCCACAGTGATTCCAGCTCGTAATTTGCCTTAGAATCAAAGCAAACATTATCGTTTGATATGAACAGAAATAATGATAATAAAAAAAACATTAAAAGTAGAATCTCTGTGTAATATTTTTCTCCGTCGAAAAAACAGAAATTTTCAATTTGTTCGAAACCATTGTTTTGGGAGAGCGAGTGTTTGTTTTGCTGAAAGCATAAAGGGTCCTATTTATTCATAATTCATTGCTCAAAGCAAAACGGGTAACAATTTTAATGGGTGCTACATACATCTGCTCTGTCTCTCTCTATTATTATTATTATTATTATTATTATTATTATTATTATTATTATTATTATTATTATTATTATTATTATTATTATTACTATTATTATTTTTATTATTGTTATTATTATTATGATTATTATTGTTGTTGTTGTTTATGTTGTTGCTATCCAAGCTATAGTAGATCCATAGTAGGAAAACAAGATGCTACAAACATTATTA
>NC_090752.1:51315702-51323202 GCF_036898095.1 Palaemon carinicauda
GTCACATAGTCATGGCACCTACCTTCAGGTATCTCACAGTCTAACACTAAGGTTCTAACACTACAATCTTGACGGTAAGCAGCTGACGACACATAAGAAGATTGAGAAAATAAACTTCTCTTAAATTTGAATAACTTTCTGGATGGCATTATATGTATGGATACCATGTATTACAGCTAATTGTCATTCTTCATTATTAACCATTATTGCTGATACAGCCATATATATTGATTCTATAATGGAAGCAAGAAGAAATGGCACTTTTTTGGAATGGGCCACTTATATTTCCTCAAAATATTATTCATAATGTTCTTGATGATAATGTCCGTAAAGAGTGAAGTACTGTTAAAAAGGACATGACTTATAGTAAGATATTATAATTAAATTTAGCATTAAAACGATTGTGCAACCTATATTTACTTACTTATTGAGATCCAAACAGATGTTTGACCTTTCCTTCAGTCAGACTGTTTTTGAAAGTGTAAGGCTTCGATTTATTCCCTTCCAAAGTTATATTTCTCTCTTCAAAAATTCGAATAATTTGTTGTCAATCACGAGACATATCTTTTGCGTTTAGCGACCTTAAATAAAAAGTCATCAAACCTTCCTAAAATACTCAACTTCCTTCAACTTCCTTGATGGATGTAATAATTGGTATCTGGAGAAATTGTAGCTCAGTCAAAATCGAATATGAGTGCATTGCTAATATCTGCCTTCAAAGGACTCATCGAGTAGTAGGCTGGCCAGGGGACCAGTCACCCGTTGAGATACAACCGCTCGAGAGTTATTGGGTCCTTTGACTGGCCAGATAGTACTACATTGGATCCTTCTCTCTGGTTACGGCCCATGTTCCTTTTGCCTTCACTTACACCGAATAGTCTGGCCTATTCCTTACATATTCTCCTCTGTCCTCGTTCACCTGACAACACTGAGATTACCAAGCAATTCTTCTTCATACAAGGGGTTACTGCACTGTAATTGTTCATTGGCCACGTTCCTCTTGGTAAGAGTAGAAGAGACTCTTTAGCTATGGTAAGCTACTCTTCTAGAAGCACACTTCAAAATCAAACCACTCTCATACACCTGACAACACTGAGATTACCAAACAAGTCTTCGCTCAATGGGTTAACTACTGCATTATAATTGTTCAGTGGCTACTTTCCTCTTGTTAAGGATAGAAGAGAGACTTTTGTTATGGTAAGCAGCTCTTCTAGGAGGACACTCCAAAATCAAACCATTGTTCTTTAGTCTTGGGTAGTGCCATAGCCTCTGTACAATGGTTTTCCACTGTCTTGGGGCAGAGTTCTCTTGCATGAGGGTACACTCGGGCACACTATTCTATCTTATTTCTCTTCCTCTTATTTTTTTTTTTAAAGTTTTTATAGTTTATATATGAAAAATTTATTTTAGTATTAGTACTGTTCTTAAAATATTTTATTTTATTGTTAATTAATTCTCTTGTAATTTATTTCCTTATTTCCTTTCCTGACTGGGCTATTTTCCCTGTTGCAGCCCTTGGGCTTATAGAATCCAGCTTTTCCAACTAGGATGGTAGCTTAGCAATTAATAGTAATAATGATAATAAATCTACCTTCAAAGGACTTGAGAAAAACACGATGATCGATCGCTCGGAGCAAAGACAGAATGGGTAATTCCTACCCAATGATTAATACTTGAAGGAGGGATATTGTGTCCTAATGGAGACGCCCAAACGAGGCAGTTCTGTCAAATGGTGTAAACAGATATCCAGAAGACGAACGCTCGCTCGTTTGGTCTTTAACGATGACAAATTGTGATTGAAAATGTGAAAGGCGCCGTGACACAATTCCATTAATGATTTCATCACGATGGCGTCCATCAATAGATTAATTCGTGATGAAGGATATATCCTTAATGGAGGATTCTTATCTTGCTTTAACCAAGCGTTGTCAGCGCTCAAGATTTGTGAATGATATCCATATTAGGTATTTGATGAATGAGTTACTATTAGAATCTGGGAGTGTGATCGCTTATTGTATTTGGTGATATTTAGAGATTAAGCACGAAGATCTCTCTCTCTCTCTCTCTCTCTCTCTCTCTCCCTGTCAACTACTTTACAATCCTTCACTTTTATTATAATATTAATTATCCACTAACCCTTTCCAAATTATTTTCAATAATGGGTAATAACGTTGTGTTCATATAGATCTATCAAAAGGGATCAGATATAAAAAGCAAATTCTCTCTCTCTCTCTCTCTCTCTCTCTCTCTCTCTCTCTCTCATTATTTTGATTACTCACTAATCCTCTCCCGAATATGAATTTTTTTATTTAGATACATCAAAAGGTAGCAATATGTAAAGGAATTCTCTCTCTCTCTCTCTCTCTCTCTCTCTCTCTCTCTCTCTCTAAACTAAGTGCCTGTATGCCAGTGGGACAACAAAACCTTTTGATATGACGTCACACAGGCCCTATGTCTTCATTTCATTTACCTTTGGAGTCCAAAAGTTCCACCCCGTCTTTGAATCCCTGGATGAAACAAAACATCCTTTAAGAAGGTACAAAGGGAACCGATGACCAGCTGTTATAAATGGCCAAAGAACTCGGTATTATGTCTCTAGAGTGACTGTGTATAGTCTGGTGACTTCAGGGAATCTGTAAAGGTAAGTTCCCCGGAAGGTCGAACCCTTTACCGCTCCTCCTCCTTTATTGGTTCCCTTTGGAGTCATTCTACCTGGCTGTCCACCTTCTTA
Source organism: Palaemon carinicauda (assembly GCF_036898095.1). Classification (NCBI taxonomy): domain Eukaryota; kingdom Metazoa; phylum Arthropoda; class Malacostraca; order Decapoda; family Palaemonidae; genus Palaemon; species Palaemon carinicauda. Next base: position 51,318,434 of record NC_090752.1, read on the forward strand.
AACTTTGCCTTGTTTCCGGCTTTCATCTGGTACTGAAAAACAAAAGCGTTTGGGCCCTGTCTTTGAGTGTTGGAATGACTATTTATAACTAATCTGTTCTCGTATGAAAAGGAATATTTTTTTTCATTTCTTACAAGAATAGGATGCACACACACACATATATATATATATATATATATGTATATTATATGTATATATATATATATATATACATATATATATATATATATATATATATATTTATATATATATATATAATTATTGTTATTAATATTTTTATTATTATTATTATTATTATTATTATTATATTTATTATCATTATTATTATTATTATTATTATTATTATTATTATTATTATTATTATTATTATTATTATTATCAATCAATCAAATTGTTGATCCAGAAGAGTTAAATTCATGTTTATTTTTTATCAACTTATTTTTATGAATACTGATTACTACTGAGACTTGACCAAAATTCATTGTTTTTATTTTGTTTCGGCGAATATGTAGTGACATGTTAGGGAAATGTTTCGTATACATACGCATTAATTATTTTATTGATTATTTATTTTTGTTTTATGACGCTATAGAGACCAAATTAACAACGTCTATCTGAAATAGACTTGATCCCATAAGAAAAAGGGATTTTTATTGATTTCACTTACGAGTTGCTGAGGTTGCAAGAATAAGAGATTAACCAGGGTTGTGGTCACCGGTGTAGTAACGTCCCTGGCTGGTTAACGCCAGACTGGGGTTCGAGTCCCTCTTAAACTTGTTTGTTCCTTTGGTCGCTGCATTATCACCATCCTTGTGGGCTAAGGAGAGGTGTTGGTTGGGGGAGCCTAAAGCTCTATCTGGTGAGTCATCATCAGACATTACCTGGCCCACCTTAGTCTTAGCTGGGGTAGAGAGGGGTCTTGGGCGCTGATCATATGTATATATGGTCAGTCTCTAGGGCATTGTCCTGCTCGATAGGGCAATGTCACTGTCCCTTGCCTCCGCCATTCCTGAGCGGCCTTCAAACTTTTAAACCTATTAAATTAAGGCGATTGAGTGACGGTATACATGACCTACAAGACCAGTTTATCGTAGACATACTTAGGTATTCTACATACCTCACTGCATAAATGATGTCTATTGTCAAATCCCCATCCTCAGTGTCTTCTGGAAGTTAATATTTCTCATTTCTCAATTCTCTAATGTGGATCGTTTTATTACCAACGGATTGAATATTTACAGAGCCACAATTTATGACATCCTTAGTATCGTAGGCCGAAAGGATGTCATGAAGTGACTCAGTCTTCTGAGAAATGATGTCATATGTCATAGGCTTAGGTCATCACATAAATTTGCTTATGTCATTATACAAGGCTTTGCTGTGACATATCGCCTATTAGAATAGAGCAGGTTATATGTTCTTGCCTTTGATACTACTGACGACGAGACAATGAATTTAATACAAAATTATTTTAGTCAATAACGGAAGTATTTTTTATAGAATTCCTTTATTGCATTAAATCAAAGTAAGCCAAAAAACATTTGTCATAACTCGACTTTTTGCCACCTGATTTCTGGCTAAATATCGGCTCTTTATCCATAGTGATTCCAGCGCGTAATTTGCCTTAGAATCAAAGCAAACATTACTGTTTAATAGAAACAGAAATGGGGAAAAAAATATAATACACAGAACCTCTGTAATGTTTTTCTCCGTCGAATTTTTTTTTTTCTAATTGTTTGAAACCATTGTTTTGGGAGGGCGAGTGTTTGTTTTGCTGAAAGCATAAAGGATCCAATTTATTTATAATTCATTGCTCAAAGCAAAACGGGTAACCATTTTAATTGATGCTACGTACATGTGCGCTCTCTCTCTCTCTCTCTCTCTCTCTCTCTCTCTCTCTCTGTGCTTTACAAGTCACTTAATCATAATCATATGTGATAACGTTTCTGTAATGTTTACTTAGGATTTATTGGTTAATAGCATGTTATTATTATTGTTATTATTATTATTATTATTATTATTGTTGTTGTTGTTGTTGTTATTGTTGTTGTTGATGTTGTTGCTAGCTAAGCTACAATAGATCCCTAGTAGGAAAACAAGATGCTACAAACCTTATTATTATTATTATTATTATTATTACTATTATTACTTGCTAAGCTACAACCCTAGTTGGAAAAGCAGGATGCTTTAAGCCCAGGGGCTCCAACAGGGAAAATCGCCCAGTGAGGAAAGGAAACAAGGAAAATGAAATACTTTAATAATAGTAACAATATCAAAATGAACATTTCCTATATAAACTATAAAAACTTTAACAAAACAAAAGGAAGAGAAATAATAGAGAATAGTGTGTCCGTGTGTACCTGCAAGCAAGAGAATTCTAACCCAAGACAGTTGAAGACCATGGTACAGAGGCTATGGCAATACCCAAGACTAGAGAACAATGGTTTAATTTTGGAGCATCCTTCTCCTGGAAGCTTCTCGTCATAGCTAGAGTTTCTTTCACCCTTATCAAGAGGAGAGTAACCACTGAACAGTGCATTAGTAAACCCATTGAGTGAAGAATTGCTTGGTAATTTCAGTGTTGTCAGGCGTTAGAGGAGAGAGGAGAATGTGGAAAGAATAGGCCATACTAGTGGGAGTATGTGTAGGTATAAGAAAAAATAGCCGTAACCAGAGAGAGGAATCCAATGTGCTACTGTCTGGCCAATGAAAGGACTAGATGTAATATCTCAACTGATATGAGCAGATCATTCAGAGATACAACTGTTTTGCGTTTAGTGAACTTAAAACAAAGCAACCAAACCTTTCTAAAAATACTTGACTTCCTTCACATTTTGGATGGATGTAATAATTGGTATCTGGAGAAATTGTAGCTCGGTCAAAATCGAATTTGAGTGCATTGCTAATATCTCTTGTTTGAGGGTACATGAGGGCACACTATTCTATCTTATTTATCTTCCTCTTGTTTTGTTAAAGTTTTTATAGTTTATATAGGAAATAATTTATTTTAATGTTGTTACTGTTCTTAAAATATTTGTTTCCTTCCCTCACTGGGCTGTTTTTCCTGTCGGGCCTCCTTTTCTTATAGCATCCTACTTTTCCAATTAGGGTTGTTGCTTAGCAAGCACTACTACTACTACTACTACTACTACTACTACTACTACTACTACTACTACTACTACTTCTAATAATAATAATAATAATAATAATAATAATAATAAGTTGCCTTCAAAGGACTTGAAAAACACGATGATCTATCGCTCGGAGCAAAGACAAATTGGGTAATTCCTACCCAATGATTAATACTTGAAGGAAGGATATTGTTTCCTATTGGAGACGACCAAACGAGGCAGTTCTGTCAAATGGTGTAAACAGATATCCAGCCGATCATCAAGAAGACGAACGCTCGCTCGTTTGATCCTTAACGATGACAAATTGTGATTGAAAATGTGAAAGGCGCCGTGACACAATTCCATTAATGATTTCATCACGATGGCGTCCATCAATAGATCAATTCGTGATGAAGGATATATCCTTAATGGAGGATTCTTATCTTGCTTTAACCAAGCGTTGTCAGCGCTCAAGATTTGTGAATGATATCCATATTAATTATTTGATGAATGAGTTACTATTAGAATCTGGGAGTGTGATCGCTTATTGTATTTGGTGATATTTAGAGATTAAGCACGAAGATCTCTCTCTCTCTCTCTCTCTCTCTCTCTCTCTCAACTACTTTACAATCTTTCACTTTTATTATAATTTTAATTATGCGACTAACCCTCTCAAGATTATTTTTGATGATGGGTAATAACGTTGTGTTCATATAGATATACCAAAAGGGATCGTATATGAAAAGCAAATTCTCTCTCTCTCTCTCTCTCTCTCTCTCTCTCTCATCCCTTTAATTACTCTCACTAATCCTCTCCAGAATATTTACTTAAGATCCAATAAGAATTTATATTAGTTTATCAAAAGATAGCAAATATGCGAAGGAAACTCTTTCTCTCTCTCTCTCTCTCTCTCTCTCTCTCTCTCTCTCTCTCTCTAAACTAAATGCCCGTCTGCCAGTATACCAGTGGAACAACAAACCTTTTGATATGACGTCACACAGGCCCTATGTTTTCATTTCATTTACCTTTGGAGTCCAAAAGTTCCACCCGTCTTTGAATCCCCAGATGAAACAAAACATCCTTTAAGAAGGTACAAAGAGGACCGATGACCAGCTGTTATAAATGGCAAAGAAACTCGGTATCATCTCCCTAGATAGGTTGTGTGTAGTCTAGAGACTTCAGTGAATCTGTAGAGGTAACTTGTCCTGAAGGTCGAACCCTTTACGCCTTCTTCTTCTTTATTGGGTCCCTTTAGAGTCATTCTACCTGGCTGTCCACCTCTTAAACTTTGCTTTGTTTTCGGCTTTCATATGGTACTGAAAAACAAAAGCGTTTGGGCCTTGTCTTTGAGTGTTGGAATGACACTTATATAACTAATCTGTTCTCCTATGAAAAGGAATATTTTTTTTTTCATCTCTTACAAGAATAGGATGCACACATACAGATATATATATATATATATATATATACAGTATATAATTATTGTTATTAATATTATTATTATTATTATTATTATTATTATTATTATTATTATTATTATTATTATTATTATTATTATTTTTATTATCAATCATCAAATTATTGATACAGAAGAGCTAAATTCATGTTTATTTTTTTATCAACTTATTTTTATGAATACTGATTCCTACTGAGATTTGA
>NC_090752.1:51328202-51329943 GCF_036898095.1 Palaemon carinicauda
ATTTACCTAACGAACAATAAGATTTGTTTATATAGATTCTTCAGAAGGTAGCAAATATGTAAAGGAAACTACTCTCTCTCTCTCTCTCTCCTCTCTCTCTCTCTCTCCTCATTTACATAATGACCAAAAAGAATCTGTTTCTATAGATATATCAAAAGGTAGCAAACATGTAAAGAAAACTCTCTCCCTCTCTCTCTCTCTCTTACTCTCTCTCTCTCTCTCTCTCTCTCTCTCTCTCTCCTTTGAACAAAGTGCCTGTAGATACCAATGGAACAACAAACCTTGTGATATGACGTCACACAGGCCCTATGTTTATTTCCTTTACCTTTGGAGCCCAAAAGTTCCACCCCGTCTTTGAATCCCTGGATGAAACAAAACATCCTTTAGAAGGTACAAAGAGAACCGATGACCAGCTGTTATAAATGGCCAAAGAACTCTGTATTATCTCCCTAGAGAGGTTGTGTGTAGTCTAGAGACTTCAGTGAATCTGTAGAGGTAACTTGGCCGGGAAGGTCGAACCCTTTACCGCTCCTCCTTCTTTATTGGTTCCCTTTGGAGTCATTCTACCAGGCTGTCCACCTTCTTTAACTTTGCTTTGTTTCGGGGGGTTTTTTGATATTGAAAAACTAAATTGTTTGGGTCCCGTCTTTGGGTCTTGGAAATGATAATTCTTTAACAAATCTATTCCCGTATGAAAAGGAATTTTTCGGGAATATTCTTTTTGATTTTTTCTTTCATCTCTTACAAGAATAGTGTACACACAAAATACATACACATATACAGTATATATGTATATATACTTCAGTAAATCTGTAGAGGTAACTTCGCCGGAAAGGTCGAACCCTTTAACGCCTTCTTCTTTATAGGTTCCCTTTGGAGTCATTCTACCTGGCTGTCCACCTTCTTAACTTTGCTTTATTTCGTTTTTTTTTTTTATATTGGAAAAACCAAATGGTTTGGGTCCCGTCTTTGGGTCTTGGAATGATTAATTTCTTAACAAATCTATTCCCGTATGAAAAGGAATTTTTTCGGGAGTATTCTTTCTGATTTTATCTTTCATCTCTTACATGAATAGGGTACACACACACACACCACACATACAAACACACACACATACACACACACACATATATATATATATATATATGTATATATGTGTGTGTGTCTGTGTGTGTGTGTGTGTGTATGTTTATAATCCTAGAATTTGGAGTCACATAGGACAGCGGTTATATATGGTATGGTTGTATATCTGTACACAATATATATATATATATATATATATATATAGAAATGTTTGTTTCTAGATTATATTTTTTAATATTTTTCGTTTGGTGGGTCATGCTTGATTCAGAAGGATTTTTTAAAAAACTTGTTTTTGGGAATATTATTATTATTATTATTATATTATTATTATTATATATTATTATTATTATTATTATTATTATTATTATTATTATTATTAAAATTTTTTATGTTGGTCGTACAATAGAGCTAATTTTGTTTATTTTATTTCAAGTTAGTTTTACAAATGCTGATTCTTACTGAGACTTGACCAGAATTAATTGTTCTTATTTTGTTTAGGTAAATCTAAAGTGACACGTTAGGGAATGTTTCGTATATATACGCATTAATTAGTTTATTGATTATTTATTTTTATTTATTACGATTTAGAGACCAAATTAACAACGTCTTCCTGAAATAGACTTGAGCCCATAAGAAAAGTGGATGTTTAATGAATTCA
>NC_090752.1:51335443-51461464 GCF_036898095.1 Palaemon carinicauda
GTACCCTCTTTGTACCTGCTCAGCCATACTACCGCCAATATACCGCAGCATCTCACTTGCAATTCCATTAATTATTGGCTCCTTTCTAATTTTCACTTCCTAATTACCCTCCTCCCATCATCAAGTCACTTTGACCATCATTAATACATTCACTATTGCATCATTCATGCATGTCTCATTTAACCTCTACCTTCAAAATTTGGCTCATTCAACACTATTATTATCATTATTATTACTTGCTAAGCAACAACTCTAGTTGGAAAAGCAGGATGCTATAAGCACAGGGGCTCCAACAGGGAAAATACCCAGTGAGGAACGGCAAAAAGGAAAAGGAAGTATTTTAAGAAGAGTAACAACATTAAAATAGATATCACCTATATAAACTATAAAAACTTTAACAAAACAAGAGGAAGAGAAATAAGATAAAATAGTGTGCCCGAGTGTACCCTCAAGCAAGAGAACTCTAACTCAAGACAGTGGAAGACCATGGCACAGAGGCTATGGCACTACCCAAGAATAGAGAACAATGGTTTGATTTTGGAGTATCCTCCTAGAAGAACTGCTTACCATAGCTAGAGAGTGTCTTCTATCCTCACCAAGAGGAAAGTAGCAGTAACCCTTTGAGTGAATAAGAATTGTTTGGTAATCTCAGTGTTGTCAGGTGTATGTAGACAGAGGAGAATATGTAAAGAATAGGCCAGACTATTCACTGTGTGCGTAGGCAACGGGAAAATGAACCGTAACCAGAGAGAAGGATCCAATGTAGTACTGTCTGGCCAGTCAATGGGCCCCCATAACTCTGTAGCGGTAGTATCTGCATCCTCTTCAGACATCTTGATATTTGCATCTTTTCTATTATTTTATTTCTTTCTTCAGGGACCCATTACTTTATTAACATTTTTTTACCTACTTTTTTTTTCAAATGATACTTCATTTTCTTTTTATTTCTTTTCCTTTTCCCTTCCAAGTTTTTCTTGAATTAACTTAATCATCGTTTTGTATGCTGCTAAACGATCGCTTATTGCATCCTGTAATTCACCCTCAAACCTTCTCCATTTTCCCGTCATTTAACAAGTATTCTTCGTCTTTAATTCCTTCTACTTTCCCTTAAGAGTTGATTATTGATATTTTTCCAGCTTTTTTTCTAACATGAGTAAATGATACAGTTTGGACTACAAGTCCAAAGTACCACCTGTCATTTGGAATTTTTCACTTCTCGACAAGGATGCCCTTGATACCTTTTTCGGTATCCTAAAGGAATGAAAACGTAATGGACACTTTCCTCAAGGTAAAGAGGATCATTTGAAATTTGGCAGGTATATCTTCCTTCGAAGGAATCGAAGGGTCCGCCTAGGAAGTTTCCCAAGGATAAGGTTCATTAGAGCTCTAATGCACTGACTTTTCTTAAGCTGCACAATTCAAACAGTACTGATTTTACTATATGCGAGCACTTATAAACAAAATCACTAATGCATGTTCAAGTGATAGGATTTCTATGGTTGCGTCAGATATTAACGTTATCTGTCGTGATTTGCTTTGATTAACAAGTTTGACGTAACCTAAACATTCTTACTATCAAATTAGTAGTAGTAATTAGAGTTCCTAAAGTGAATACAAAGCTCATGAAGACATGCAAAAAACGATAATTGTAAAATATTCTGGAGAGAGAGAGAGAGAGAGAGAGAGAGAGAGAGAGAGAGAGAGAGAGAGAGAGAGAGAGAGAGAGAGAGACGTCTATGTAAATAAATATTTGAGTAGTCTCCAGTACAAAATGAGTCGTTTTCTACTATATAAAGATATACAGAGAATGTAGTTTTTAGGGCTGACTAGTTTAGATTAAACCATCCCAATCCATATATTTTTAGTAAGATGGTAACACCTCATGGTCACATGCTTAGTCTTCCATTAATGTAATTTAAAGATATGCTTTTCTCTGTAGTAATATTGAATGTAATTTTTCCATGGTTTAAGAGACTACTATAAAGATTGTAATCATATTTCTTAATAATTCAAATTATGTTCAGTACGTTAGGGTTCGTTGGAAATCATTAGTGTTTCCTAAATTTCAACATTATCAGATGCATATACTCATTATTGCCGGATGTTTCTCATGTACGCATGAGAGAGAGAGAGAGAGAGAGAGAGAGAGAGAGAGAGAGAGAGAGAGAGAGAGAGAGAGAGAGAGAGAGAGAGAAGAGGTTAGTGGGAGGTAGCCTACGTTACAAATAAAACCAAGAAATTTAGAAAACATCTTACACAAACTTTTTTTACAGAATCAACAAATAAAATTGTGTTAAGCTTCGTTTATTAACTATATTACCTTACCAAAATAATTCGACTGTATTGTGATTTGTGCACTGGCAAGACAATTCTTTGCCAGGCTATTTTGATATCTTCCGAAGGCTGCATCCATTCAGAATATCAAGAGAATACCCGAAACCGAATAGCGATGTGTCATGTGAAATTCATAAACTTTTATAAACAGGTTTAAGTGTATCTTCCGGTACCAAACTCCGATACAAGAATTGGTGCATTGGTAGGCCAATCCTTCGTGTGTGGATGTTTTAAAGAACATAAATGTCATTAGGTCTTTATGGTAGCTTTAGCATTCTGCATTTATAAAAATGTAAACTATCCGTCAATAGGAAATATAAGAGTTACTCTATAGATTTCTTATGCTTTTGTAACCTATAGTCCATTTCTTTTAGCGAGTCATATTTGCACAGACTCGCAGTGGTGCCCTTTTAGCTCGGAAAAGTTTCCTGATCGCTGATTGGTTGGACAAGATAATTCTAACCAATCAGCGACCAGGAAACTTTTCCGAGCTAAAAGGGCACCGTTTGCGAGTTGGTGCAAATATGACTCGCTAAAAGAAATGGACTATAGTTCCATGTTTGAAGTTGAATAAATTTTGTCACATTATGTAACAATTCCCATTTTTTCTAACAAAGCCACTCACGAAGGATGGCAACGATGCTATTTTTTGACGCTTGTTCCCCAGTTCAGTTTTAATTGATGGAATGATTATAGTGCATCGGGTGTTAGCATGGAGAAGTCCACTATTTCTCCAGTGCATAAGCTTATGGCTTTTAGATTACCTTTACTTAAAAGCAGCGATAAAGCAAAGAAGTTAAGGAATTTCATAAAATATCGCTCTATATGTATTCATAAGATGGATGATCTTAATATTCATTTTAGTAATAGTAACTGTCTGTGTTGACTGTCCAATACCCGCATGTTTACTAACAGTTATGATCAAGTGAATTTGGCATTCAACATAGAACATCTTTTTGATTTTCCAAATACTTAAAGAATATGAATAACCGAATCTTGTGGATCCTGTAGGGCTGCGGGATTTCCGTGTGACGCCGCCGGCAGGACCATGAAAAGGACGTTGCAAATGTCATGAAAATAACTAACGGTCCTTAAAGGATTACGTAGAGTTAGTGTGTTGATAGGCCAATCCTTCCTGTTATTATATTATCATTATTATTACTTGCTAAGCTACAACCATTGTTGGAAAAGCAGGATGCTATAAGCCCAGGGGCCCCAACAGGGAAAATAGCCCCGTGAGGAAAGGGAATAAGGAAGAATTCAATATTTTAAGAACATTAACTGCATTAAAATAAATGTTTCCTATATAAACTATGAAAACTTAGAGGAAGAGAAATTAGAGAGAATAGTGTGCCCGAGTGTACCCTCAAGCAAAAGAACTCTAACCTAAGACAGTGAAAAACCATGGTACAGAGGCTATGGCACTACCCAAGACTAGAGAATAAGGGTTTGATTTTGGAGTGTCCTCCCAGAAAAGCTGCTTACCATCGCTTAAGAGTCTCTTCTACCCTTACCAAGAGAAAAGTAGCCACTGAACTATTACAGTGCATTAGTTAACCCCTTGGGTGAAGAAGAATTATTGGGTAATCTCAGTATTGTCAGGTGTATGAGGACAGAGGAGAATCTATAAAGAATAGGCCAGACTATTCGGTGTATGTGTAGGCAAAGGGAAAATTAACCGTAACCAGAGATGAGGATCCAATGTAGTACTTCTGACCAGTTAAAGAACCCCATAACTCTCTAGAGGTAGTATCTCAACGGGTAGCTGGAGCCCTGGCCAACCTACTACCTGGATGTTTTAAAGAAAATAAATTTAATTGGTGACTGTAGAGGTCCTGTAAAGATTAGGGTTCCCCTGCTGTACAGAACCAGATAAGCATCCCTTAGAATAAGTAAGTAAAGTTACTAAAAAGTCATTTACTACTGTTATCAGTATTAACTGCTTTATTCAAGCTCGTTGAACAAAATGTTATCTAAACAGTTTTCATGGAGTTTCTAGTTGTAATATTCTCTTTTGAATACGTCTCTTGAACGTTCTTAAATACAGCTTAAAGAACAACTGTATATATATATATATATATATATATATACTGATCCAGTCCTGAAATAAACCAGAAAAGTATAGAGAAAACGAAGCATTGGATTAAACCAGAAAGGAAGTAAAAAAAGAAAAAAACGCTTCATGAGTAATGAAACGTAATACGCACCAGTAACCAGAAACAAGCAGGTAGAAGAGGAGGTATCTAACACAAGATTTTCACCAGGTTTGTCACATTAGGGGCCCACACTTTAGTTTTCTATAAGCTCATGTTTAATTTGCAGTCCGTTTTCCCTCTCCACGTGTACTTCATTATTGCTAATGCAAATATGACTGGTATTGTGTCACTACGTGGACATCAGCATTTAAATACCATTATTAGGTTATGTTGGTCTTGTGCCAGAGTAGCTTCCATGTTTCTTTCTTTCATCCAAGACAAGATTTTTATGCAAACGAGGTTCATAGTCTCTTCATAAAATATGAAACAAAAAAAAATACATTTTTAGTGCAGTCTTTTTATAAAGAAATTATCTGTAGTAGGATTTCTATTAATTTGATTTCTTTTTTCTTAAGGGATATAGTATTCGCAGTATCCTAGTCATTGACCTTAAACAAGAGGCTTAGATGATGACATGAAAAATTAGGCAAATCACTTACTTAAGGGATGAAGAAAATATTCTTTTATAAGCAGCCCAAAATTCCTGCTACCTAGAAGCATCTTAATAAGAATATTTTTATTATAAGTTTTATTGTTGTTGTTTTTATTATTATTAATCTAAGGGAAATAACAATATTTTGGAATCAGTTTCAAAGCCATTTCCAAAATAAACTTCCACAGAAAATAATGCCCATTTTTTAATCAAAAGGAGAACGGAAGAAATCAGAGAATAAAAGAAATATAAAATACAGAAGTAAATTTGTCGGAAACCAGAATATATGTTTATAAAAACTGAAAGAATATTTCTTCTTATACAACATTTTTCCCTTAGAAGGTTTAAAAGAGTAAACCACTAGGACAGTATTAGCATCAGTAATAAAAACAACAGCAACGCGCCTACCATTTTCCATATTCATGCAACTTTCTACATTACCATCTGTGACGTATGGCGACTTGCAAGACGAACAGCGCTTGCCAGATGTATGTAATCATGTTCCTTTTTATTGAAATAACCTTCCTACTTATTTATATCTTGGACGAATTTATTCCAAATCCTTTATAATATCTTTATTGATATGTTTTACTTAAATCACACATCATAGATTCCTTAAAAGGACAATTAATTTCACTTACGATATACACATCGGTCGTGAGAGTCTGTATTGCGTGATACATTAACTGTTGTTTTTTGTCTCCCTGTGGTTTGTGATAGACAAATCGTTGGTCATATGACATAACATTAAGATGTTCTGCATGTCTAAGCCTTTAGTGACTCTATTGGTAAAGGAACTGTTCGAAAGCAGTACAGTTTCTCTGTAAGGAAAAGAACAAGACTTTCTTGTTCTCCAAGTGCTTCGATAATATGGATTTACCAATAAACGAGCAATATGCCGTGTGAAATGCTGAATGCCTTGGAATGCACACGATAAAATGGCTGTGAAAGTCATGTATAGAGTATGATTCCCCTGCTGCATAGGACCAGAAAAGTAGTCCTTATAGTAAAAAAATATATAAGTAATACTATTTTTGTATAGGCCTGATCATCAGGTTAGTTAACAAAAAAAAAAAAAAAAAAAAAAAAAAAAAGATTGGGCCATATTCCCTTTAACATAAAAAGTATGTATATAAGCAAACAGGACAAATGGAGGGTATCATTGTAAACCTCGACATTATATATTTAGATATACTTTTAGGAAAGGACTCAGTTTTGCCATGAAATCCGCTCTGCTCGGTCTAACCTTACGCCTTGGGCTCTACAATTTTGTGGCCCATTACGTCTTGAGCAGTCTGTTCCTCGTATGTTACCATTCTGTTAAGTTTAAATCGTGACGTTTTTTTTTTTTTAAACTGAGTTAATTTCAGTTTCTGCATTAGCTCTTTGTCAGTTTAGTAACGGACCCCAAATAAAAATGACAGTCACGGCAGTCTAAATTATACTTCAATTTCATGTTTTGCCTATTATACGAATACGACATTTACATATATATATATATATATATATATATATATATATAATATATATATATATATATATATATATATACGATTTGACTGAGTCGTGCAATACCGACATCAACTAATCTCTCTCTCTCTCTCTCTCTCTCTCTCTCTCTCTCTCTCTCTCTCTCAAATATTTTGCACCAAGGATTAACGTATTTTCAATTTTGATCTTCCCCAACCTGTGATGTCTATCTAAATGATTGACTTGAGAGAATTTTACGTAATTTCACACACACACACACACACACACACACACACACGCACACACACAAGACTCTCCTTAGTTTACAATATTTAAGACTAGGCCTAATCATCATTAAGTACATTGAAATATTGCACATCTACGAAACCAACCTGCAGAGTTTAATTACCAACTTCCAAACTCTCCCATTAAATCTGAGATCATTAAGCAGACTTGAAGTTACTGTTTACTTTAGGACTTAAACAATTACAAATAGTTGATGGTTATCAAACTCCCAACCAATTATTAGAGAGTTATGGAGTCTATTAACTGTCCAGAGAATACTATATTGGATCCTTATCTCTGGTTACGGCTCATTTTTCCTTAGCCTTTACACGCACACTGAATAGTCTGTCCTATTCTTTACCTATTCTCCTCTGTCCTCATACACTTGACAACACTGAGATTACCTCTTGGTAAGGATAGAAGAGACTCTTTAGCTATGGTAAGCAGCTCTTCTAGGAGAAGAAAAACTCCAAAATCAAACCATTGTTCTCCAGTCTTGGGTAGTGCCACAGCCTTTGTACCATGGTCTTCCACTGTCTTGGGTTAGAGTTCTCTTGCTTGAGGGTACACTCTTGCACACTATTCGATCTTATTTTTATTCCTCTTGTTTTGTTAAAGTTTTTATAGTTTATATAGGATATATTTATTCTAATGTTACTCTTCTTAAAATATTTTATTTTCCTTTATTCCTTTCCTCATTGGGCTATTTTCCCTTTTGGAGCCCCTGGGCTCATAGCATCCTGCTTTTCCAACTAGGGTTGTATTTTAGCAAGTAATAATAATAATAATAATAATAATAATAATAATAATAATGATAATAATAATGATAATAACGTGTTCTGTACACATTACGTTTTATCATAAACCAGCCAAGATCATGCTTTTCCCAACGATATTCTGTCAAATAAGGTGCATGCTGTAAATTTAGTATAAAATCAGTTATATATATGTTCTTTCATATCCGCTCTCGTGAATCGTGTTGCATTACATGTGCTCGTTTCAACCGTTTTAATTACAACTCGTTATCTATCTCGTATCCTATTCCTCAGATATGACATCACTGCCCTCAAAGGTCTGATTGAAGTAACCAGTACCCACCCACCCCCCACCCCCCACGTATCTGAATTCTGAACTTTTACAATAATTTCATTATGAGAATTCGTTATTTCCTCTCTTACTCACGCAAGTGTTTTTGACTCATCTCTCTCTCTCTCTCTCTCTCTCTCTCTCTCTCTCTCTCTCTGTATACATATGCACACACACACACACACACACATATATATATATATATATATATGCGTATCTGAACTCTTGTAATAATTTTATTATCAGAGTTCATTATCTCTCTCTCTCTCTCTCTCTCTCTCTCTCTCTCTCTCTCTCTCTCTCTCTCTCTCATAAATCTTTCTAAGTCAGCTTTTTCTCTCCCCCTCTCTCTCTCCTAAACCTTTTTGAGTCAGCTCTCTCTCTCTCTCTCTCTCTCTCTCTCTCTCTCTCTCTCTCTCTCTCTCTCTCTCTCTCTCTCTCATAAATCTTTCTAAGTCAGCTTTTTCTCTCCCCCCTCTCTCTCTCTCCTAAACCTTTTTGAGTCAGCTCTCTCTCTCTCTCTCTCTCTCTCTCTCTCTCTCTCTCTCTCTCTCCTAAATCTTTTTGAGTCAGCTCTCTCTCTCTCTCTCTCTCTCTCTCTCTCTCTCTCTCACTCTCTTACAAACATATCCGGTTCATGGATAGTTGTGTCGACCTTTGAAGCATCAACTCTTACTCGACACAAAGAGCTGCAACCTTAATCTGATACGTCCATTGTTCAGTGACGTCACATCTTCAAAATCTTATAGTTATTCACTGAGGTGTTGACGCAGTACTGTTTTTCATGTTCTACTATTACGGTGAAGTTGAAAATCCTGTAGCAATTGTTTTTATATTGAACATGCTGACATAAATTTCTATTTATAGTTTATATGTGAAAGATCTATTTTAATGTCACTGCTCTTAAATTGATCTGTTTCAATTGTTCATTACGTCTCTTGTATTTTATTCAGTTCCTTATTACTTTTCCTCACTGGGCAATTTTTCCCTGTTGGAGCCTTTGGGCTTATATCATCCTGCTTCCAACCTGAGTTGTAGCTTAGGTAATAATAATAATAATAATCGATGCCAATGTTGTTGATCTACATTCTCATATGATTGAAGGTTGATTTTAATTCTTTATCTTTGTCATTGATAGGGTTAAAAGATAAGATTACTACTACTACTGAAACGGGTAACCTTTAGATAGTGGAGGTCGGCTCTTATCAAGGACTAAATCTCTCTCTCTCTCTCTCTCTCTCTCTCTCTCTCTCTCTCTGTCTTTGGAGGCAATAATAAAATATCTTTCTATCAAAAAGGCAGATATTAATATTAATCTCTTTCTCTCTCTCTCTCTCTCTCTCTCTCTCTCTCTCTCTCTCTCTCTCTCTCTCTCTCTGAATGGATGAAGGGACAGATAATATATTACTAAATTTCAATACGTATTTCAGGAAAGGAAAATCACGGTGCCACTAGTGAATAAAAACAGCTGGCTTATAAACCCCCACCCTACAGAATAGCCAGAACAACTGCAAAAAAAAAAAAAAATAAATAAAAAAAAAAATAAATAAATAAATAAATAATAATTCTCTCTAATTCTGCTGCTCTATAATTCAGTTGATGCCTCGAACTAGAAGATAATTTATTTTTATTTTTATATATATTTTGATTAAGTAGAGACGATTATGAAAATTTTTTAATCATATTTGTTTGAAAGTGGATCTTTAAGTACGGTTTTGATTTTTCAACTTCAGTTTTAGCTTATTGTTAAAAGACAAACCACGGAATTATTATTATTATTATTATTATTATTATTATTATTATTATTAGAATACTCCAAGCCCAGAGTAATTATTATGTGAATTCACAGGAGTAGGGTTAACTTAGAACGTATTTGCTAAGATTAACTAATTTTGGAATTACAGTATTGTCACGTTTCTGTCCTTTCTATTAATTATACTCTGATAGACAATAAAAATAAAAACTCTGTGTGGGGTGGCAGAACCAACAGGTCTTGATTCTCCCAGAACTGCTTTACTTTATTAAGATTATGGTATTAACAATAACAACAACAACATTGCCTAGCCCTCCCTGGTCCTAGCTTGGATAGAGAGGCTGGGTTTGGGCGCTAATCATATATACAGTTTATATGGTCAGTCTCTAGGGCATTGTCCTGCTTGTTACTGTGTGCTAGTCATTTCACTATCCCTTGCCTCTGCCAATCATGAGGGGCCTATAAACCTTTAAACATGAGGTCATCTAATTCCATACTTACCAAATTAAGTGCTGCGTCTTCTTGTCCGTAATGGTGGTATAGGGATGTGGGTGACAAAGCCAAAATTGTCTTAAGTTTGTACCTTATCTTAATTATCTTTCACTGCCTTAAGGCCACTAGAATTGGATATATGTATAAGAGGAATGATTGTAGTATATTAATATGGCCATCGTCTTTTTGTGCTGGGGCATGATATGTCCTCAACATATGTTTTATACCTTTCATAATATCTTATTTTCAAAATTTTCGGTGGTTTTGTTTATAAGATAATATGACTTTTTTTATTCATTCCAACCCGAAATATCGACTAAATTTCTTCAAGAAAGTTTTTTTTTTTTAGTTCACTTAATCCATACTCAATCTATTATACCTTCCCTTTACCATAGTGGACTACAAATTAATGTATGTTTTATTTGAATATTTTTGTCTGGCCATTTTACAGTATTCCCTTCTCGATGTCATTACTGTGTTGTTATTCCATATCATTCACATTGGCAGCTATTGAACTCTCTTTATTCCCTATAATCCTGTTTTTGAATACGGCTCTCAATGTATCCAAAAACTATGTTTGGAGGCCCAGAATATGGTCATCAGATAGTTAGCTATTACATAACGCAGGTGGTTTTATATGCTACTTAGCACATGTTCATACACGTGGGTAAACTTGTCAATGTCATTCATTCTTGACATTTCAATTGTCAGTTGCACTGCAGACAACTTAAATAAAACAAAGATGTGGGGTTGGCCGGGGTTTGGCGTCTGGGCGGGAAAACATCACAAGAGCTTACTTGTTATAAAACTTGTTTATATGCAGTCTAAAATTAGGCAGGGAGGAAACTTGGATGCCTGGTTCTCCCAGAATGGTAACATCTCCCGTTTTAGAATCGACTAATAAATTTATGCTGGATTTCCATTCACTGCCAGAGAAGAAAATGACGGCGAAAGAAACGTAGATATTGTCTCGCGAGTATAAACTTTTATTCATTAGTATGCCAATATTTTATAAACTAACTCGTCATCTGTCATATCATTCAAGGTTATTACGTCATTTCTTAAATAAGTTAAACCCATTATGAAAACGGCTATAAACATTCAAGAAAACAGATACTAAACGATGTGAAGATATAAGCGATCTGAATGTATAAGACAAGGCTATTGTATCCTTTATACATCCTTGACTGTGGCTCGATATTCAATCGTTTATAGTTGTCTCGTAGTCTGCTGGTTGTAGTGTTATGACAAGTGAGTGTCCGTGAACATCCCGGTATTTTCTAACTCGTAACTGGGTTTAATCACCATGATGGGTGGAGGAAATACTCGATCTACGCCCTATAGCCACCACGCCTACGAATCCCCCAGTGAGGTGGAAGACAGACTCGGCAATCTCTTTAGACAATTAGATGAGAATGGGGATGGTCGCATTGACATCCACGATTTGTCTGAAGGGTTGAAGAAACTCAAAGTGCCGCAAATACCGGGAACTGCCGAGGTGTGTATGAGCTTATCATTCGGTCATGGAAATGAATAAAATATATAAAATCTGTATTTCATATTGTTTGTTTTAAATGAATCAGGTTGTAGCCTTGTTTCAATGCGTGGGAGTGGCTAGCTAGCAGGTCACCTTCACTGCTTGCAACTTGTGCCTGCTGTTCGTTGGTGACAGATCATAGTGCCTTGCCTGCTTTCTCTCAGAGTGGGCTGGCACTTATATTATTTAGTCTTAAACATATAAGTTAGAATTAATGGCCCCTAAATGGCAAAGTCCCCTTGCTAAAATTGATTACTTCGAGCACAGATCGAGCTGTCAAACTGTTTGTCATAACTGACAGACCACCGGTATAGGGACAGACAAACATATTTTCTTTTAGCATTACCCAACAATATATTCATTTTGCAATTAAAACTATAATAATGGACAAATATGCAGTCTAGACTATTAGACTAAACCGTAGGCTGGTAATAGTAAGATATTTTTATTTCGATATATTGACATTTTCAACAAGGGGTGGATTGTGGATATTAAAATGAATATTATGTAGATTTTACAGTATGTTTTAACCGAATTTAACCATCATTTATGTTGGGTAGTAATAGTTTTAAAGGGTAGTTTGTAGCGCTACGGCCAAGCGTCCTAATTTGCTTATTACCGCTCCGACTGTTATCTTGTATAGAATAAAAAAATGTTTGGAAATGGTCTATGGATCTTAAATATGTTGTGTAAGGGGGGGTCCGGGGGTGCGCAGCCCCCCTGGGTAAGGACACGGCTTTTAGCAAAGGTTAGGTGGGTTTTTTAAGTTAGCTTCTCCCGTCGTACTCGTAGGTAAGGAAACTGTTGTGTAAGGGGGGGGGGGATCTGGGAGGGGCGACGCCCCCCTGGGTAATGATATGGCTTTTAGCATAGGTTAGGTGGGTTTTTTAAGTTAGCTTCTCCCGCCAAAATCGTTTTTAGAACGACGGCCGCAGTTCAGAATATTCCCGTTTTCTACGGGATCTGGCCGTCACCCTACAAAGGCTCCATTTTAAAAGCTACTGGACCCTCCTTAAAGAACAAATATAATGAGGGACCACAGAGGGAAATCAGGTTTTTGGGTGGAGAAACATCAAGGCCTTGTAGCTCATTGGGACAGACCGGGTGCAAAATTTTGAAAGTTATAACTGAAAACCCGCATTTTTAAAAAGGAAACAAACACAAAAACAACTAACCTACGGATCCCCACCTAACCTAACGTAGGAGTACCAGCATAGTAAAGACCAATTGAGGAAATGATATATTATAGGTAGTTAACAATACTGTACTTGAATCTCATAACAAATACATAAACCATATATTTTGATCAGCAAGAGTCTTATGCATAGGGTTAATGTAGTTCATTAGGACAGGTGTAAATTTCCTTATGGTCAAATCGATTTTCTTTATGAGGAAGTTGCTGTTTATTTTGGTTTTAAATACCATATGAAGATAGTTTGCCCACTTTACGAAATAGGATTTACTGTTACCCTGTCAGTAGTAATGTCAGTTGGTAAGCAAACAGAGTTGAGGCTTAGGGTAAGCTAAGAATACAGCAGTCTAAGGAGGTCACAGATATGCTTAAAATACACCTTAACCCAGTGGAAAATGTATAGGTCATGTTTATGTTACAGAGTGTGTGTCGTCAGTAACAACCTTATGAATGCAGTAAGTACTTTAACACGAAAACTTAGCAATGTTGATTACAGAGACATGACCTAACGTAACCTTACCCAACCTATCCTATCTTAGTCGGTCAATATCACAAACCAGAAGAGGTCATGGTCCAGAAGTTGCTGAAATAACAATTGTGGAGAGCAGTAGTTTTAATTTTGCAAAATATTTTACAGTACAGTATATGGAATTAAATCAATACTGTACTATACGTATATCCTTATCAATGGTCCTGATCATCCATACTTCGCCATCCGTGACAAGCACTTTGTTCAATCACTTTGTTTCTGTGCGTATACAAACTTTTCGTTCTTTGGAATAGGAAATCATCTTCAGCAGAGGTGGAATGGCTGTTTAAATCTTTAACGACAGGTGATGAGCTTTCTCAAGTAACCCTGCAAACTCTCCTTTCAGCGACTCAACTTTTGTCTTCGACTGCAACAATTACTTTCATGCAGTTGCTTGTTTAATTTTTCTCATACGTTTTGTTTGAATGGTTGATATTGGCTTCATGGTGATAACAAAACATAACACGAATATATATGTAAGTTGATTATTGCATTGGTTTATGACTAAACTTATGATAGCTCCACTCACTCTGCCATATACGGGCATGGTTGTTCACTATTATATCCTTTTACCGACTGTAGATAGTGGCCTCCCATTATAGGCTGTGGTATTTTTTGAAGAGCTGGAAAGCTGATAATTTTCTAGCGTCATTCTTGGTACCCGCCCATTACAATCCGGGAAAGACTGTTTAGTATTTTGCGCAGCTCCTTAAGGTTGTTGTTACCTAAACCTTTTGTGTATACTATACCTCTGGCTTGGTCCCAGGGAGCACTCTTTAGGAGCAGGGAGAATGCTGATCTACATTGGGGAGTTTTCTCAGGGTTGGTTGAGTGTGATGTAATTACTGCACTCCCAAGCTCTTCATTTCAGACAGCTAATGTTGAATGGCTTGAAAAGGCCCGGCCTTTCTTATTTCTTACGGGTAGAATTTCGGTGTCTTTTTGAGGGAGTGAGTGGCTAAGGCTACTTCACCCCTGGTTTCCCCAGTGCTAGTAACCTCAGTGATCCCAGTGGTGTCTAAGTCAAGAAAGCAGCTAAATAGGCTGCTTAGAAGACTTCTGCTTTGTGTAGAAGGGGAAGTTCCAAGGGTGGAAGGGCGTAAGAAGGCTCCGGGACCAATAAACACTTGTATTGGCCTGGTGCATTTCCCCTGTGTTAAGTTACAGTTGCTGCCATCCCTGAGGAAGTGCCGAGCCTTCATCCGCTGTGAAGAATGAGGATGCTCAGGAGATACTGGATCTTGACCCAGTATCGATAAAAGCACAGAACCCCGAGTTGGAGTGTTCCTTTTCGAGGTTCTTGCACTCGGTCATGACTGCAACAAACTGGGTTTGGCAACCATGTTATCAGTGTCGGGTAGGTTCTCGGCCATTGATCAGCACTTGGGTGCCCCTCAGTGGTTGAGACCTTTGGAGCTGCCATCGTTGGATTTTACTAGATGACTCGGATCAAGTTTTTGACCAGATCTGTGGATCTGAGAACTTTCTCGTTCTAATCTGTCCAACATGATTCTCCCTCTAACCTTGCACTTCTAGACAGAAAGTTTCTTAGGAATAGTGTTTTTTGTCAGCACCTCTGTAGGTGCGTACACTGATGGGGAGTCATCCCTTGGTGAGACTTAGAGCAGAAGGTTAATTGCCGAGGTGTCATGTGCAGGTGGCGTGGAAAAGGTGACATCTGCTTTGCTGGACTCCTAGTCCTACCACACTGTCTCCTTCAAGGGTCCTGGCTCTTCGTGAAGGTCTGTTGACATACCTTTAGATGCAGCCATGCCTGCAGGATCGTTGGGAAGGAGGTTTCTTCAACTTTCTCTAGACCCAGATCACGACCACCTACAACTTTTTCCTCTCTGAACAGTTCCGAGCATGTACAGCCCTTTTGAGGCCCCAAGCCTCACCAGTTCAGTAAAGGAGGCAGATAATGGGTAGAGTAGAATGCTTATTTTGGAGTCACCCCTTCTATTGCTGCCGCAAGTATGCTACAGTGTTTGGCAACTTGGGATAAAAAAAAACGTGACTGACCCATAAGTACAGTGAGTGTCTTTCCTGATGAATACTGGACTGCTGGCCATCCCCTTTTTTGCAGACTGACAGCGTTCATACTTATACTACAATATCACCAAGAACCCTATCATTGCTCTGGAGGTGAAGAGGTGTGGGAGAAGATTGTGCTCAAAGTCATTTGAGACTGATCTCCTGTCATCTACAATAGACTCCTCATGGTGGAGAAGTCAACTGACGGCTGGAGACGGGGCATTAAAATCTCTCCCCAGAACCAGTTTATACAGAGATTAGATTCAGGATGGAAATGGCGCGGACTGTATCTTACTGAGAAAGAGACTTCATTCTTTCATGGTATCTGAAGAATGCATACAGTATTACCAAATACCTATTCATCTTTCCTCTTGGAAGTACTTCCTCTTCTTCACCAATGGAGGGGTGTACCAGTTCAAGACCCTGTGTTCAGACTTTGCACTGCTCTCCATGTATTCACTCAAGTGTTCATGCTGATGGCGGCTTGGGTCTTTCGCAGGGGATATGTTTTTCGATGTATCCTGATCATTGGTTGATCCTGGTCTTCTCAAGGAGGCAGTTACTAAATGATAAAAAAATCTTTTGTTTGTTGTAACCTGGGAATTGTGATAAATTAGGAAAGGTCGTATCTCGCACTCAAGTAGAGATGATTTTGTCTGGGTATGCTGTTAGATACAGGAGCAGCATGTCCTATCAGATTATTGGATCAACAAACTCAGACAGGTAGCTTGACTTATGTCCAGAGGGCAGTAAGATCACAGGACTTCGTGTGCACATTGGACCTAAAGGATGCATACCCCCAGATCCCAGTTCACCAGTCATCAAGGAAATATCTAAGAATCATCTTTGACAACCGACGATACCAGTTCAAGGTTCTGTGCTTCTGCCTGTCGACAGCACCTCAGGTTTTCACAAGAATTTTCTCCTTAGTGTCAACCTGGGCCCACTAGATAGGCATTCGTCTTTTCAGATACCTGGTAATTGTGGTAAATCTTGAGAAGGCCTCCCTGCTAATTTACCATCTCTAAGACTGGTATACCTCGGAATGATCATAGACATCAATTAGCAGAAAGTCTTCCCTTATGATGACAGTATTCAGAGGCTGAAGAAGGTAGCAAGTCCCTTCTTACGAGATGCACTTCCAGCACAGCAGTGGTTATGTCTCATAGGTAACCTATCATCCCTGGAACGTCTAATGCTCAATGGCTGGCTACGGATATGATCCCTTCAGTGGCAGTTGAAGTCGAGTTGGGTTCAGCACGAGGACTCACCGGGCTTGCTAGTCCCCATGGGAGCCAAGGAGAGGATATACCTGAGATAGTGGGTGTCTGACGAGAACCTCCGGTTCATACATGAGAACAGGAAAAACCTGTTCAAGGTGCTGTGCTTCGGCCTTTCCACTGTACCCTAGGTCTTTACAAGGATGTTTGCCTTAGTGTCATCCTGGGTTCATAGGATTGGCATTCGTCTCCTAAGATACCTTGACAACTGACTGATTCTAGCAGACTCAGGGGCAACCCTTCTTCAACACCGAAACAGACTGCTCAAGTATTGTCAGGAAGGGATTGTGATAAACCTCGAGAAGTCATCTCTGCTCCCCTCTCAAAGACTGGTATACCTAGGTATGATTATAGACACCAACTTACAAAAAGTATTTCCATCAGACTACAGAGTACACAGGGTGAGGGAGGTAGCAAGACCGTTTCTCAGATGAGTACAACTGTACAACTTTCAGCCCAGAAATGGTTGTGTCTCCTAGATCACTTAGCATTCCTATTGTCCAATGGTCACTTCAGAATTTGATCTCTTCAGTGGTGGCTGAAATCCAGGTCGAGCCAACACACCAGCTCTCCAGATACGTTAGTTCCCATGAGACAGGTAACAGAAGAGAACCTCCGCAGAGGGACAGACCTTCTCATCCCTCCCCCGGGATTGATGCTCTACATGGATGCATCAAAAGAAGGGATGGGGGCCCACCTGCTGCACCACAAGTCCTCAAGGCTATGGACCGAGTCCGAAATATACCTTGGAACGTGGTACGCGTCTTTCAGTCTCTGAAGGGTGCTCCCTATGAATCATTACGCCAGGCAACAGATTGCCCCCTCACTTTGAAGACTGTGTTCCTACTCACATTGGCTTCGGCCAAAAGAGTTAGTGACATTTATAATGTATCCTATGACATCGCCCATTCAAAGGAGGGGGGGGGGAGTTACACTCAGCTTTGTCCCTAAGTTTATTACTAAGACTCAAAATCTGGGAGTAGCATATCGTAGATTTGGGCCCTTTCGGATTGGGACTCTTTGTTCTGTAACCGATGATCCAGATTAGTTGTTACTTTGCCTAGTGAGGAGTTTGAGGTATTACCTTGAACGCACTGTAGCAGCTTTCCCCCCGAGTTTCAGCACGCTTTGTTAGCACGGGGAAAGGCAAGAGGAGGGTCACAAAGAACACCATCTCATCTTGGATTTTCAGGGTCATTGACCATGCAGTGACTCCTGACCTGCTCGTGGACCTAGAGCTTGTGATGTAAGGGGCATAAGTACGCCCCTGGCGTTTAACGTAACTACAGTGTGGCGCAGGTATTGCAAGCGGGTGTGTGGAAGCATCAAACAACCTTCACTGCCCACTACCTGCAAGACGTGACCCATAGGAGAATGGAGACATTCTCCATTTGTCCTGTGGTGGCTGTACAACAAGTGGTTTAGAATGCCTCATGTTCCTTGATGGACAAGTAGTGGATGGTTGAGGGCATAGGTTACCCAGGATTAGTCTGGGATGAATGTGTAAGAATGACTGGCTCTTTCTTTCTTTCATTTTCCCCTCTCTTGGGGAAGAGCACCATGGGTCCTCTGCACACTGGCCTTCCCTATCTGTAGGTAATAACCATTTCCCTTGTGGAACCTAGTACAGATTTAATACTTGTCTACACCCCCCCCCCCAGGTGGGTATTTAGAAACGTCTATGTTTGATGATAATATTTTCCAGTTTATCTTGGAATATTCTTACCTAGACACACATTGTTAGTTTTTCCACAGGCACACAGGTTGCTCAGTCTTCTATCTGTGCATTGCACAAAATTGTAACAAGGAGTCAGGGTTTTTTATCAGAACGGGCCAAATCACAGGTCAGTAGCCAAGTCAGTGGTTGAACTCCCAACCTCCTAATGAGTGAGTCATCCATAGTAAATAGCGTAAGGTTTGTAGTGTCGGAACAAATAACACATTTAAGTAATTTGCATTCTTCCTAATGTTACAAACCTGTAGCTATTTATACCCATTGTCCTGCCATCACCTGTCCCCTAGATTTAACCCTACCTGCCATTAAAAGAGGCTTGGATTCACCAGTGTGGTAACTAGCGGGTTTGGTAGTTGCCACCTCGCTTAAAGTCTTAATGGCTAGTCTTCCAGCTTCGCCAGAAGATTATCCCTAATAAATAGCTACAGGTTTGTATTGTTAGGAAAATACAAATTAATTTCAAATTTGTCATATTTCTGTACTACACTAGAGATTGTAGGAAGAGCATCACAAGCTGCAAGGCCCTTGGGAAATCCAAACTGCAAACTATGGAACAGGTAATTACTTTCAGCATATCCAGTCAGATGTATTACTAACATGTTGAAAAATATTAGATGATAAAGGAGTTAATAAAATTTGCTTGGTGTGGGCAGTAAGCTGCTGGGCGAGAACTACAACAATTCCCTGGAGTAACATCAATTATCCATATGTAAAAAGAACTACTTTCTAAGCTACAGTATATTTAACAAAATAAGAGGGATCCCAAAGGAAAATTACTTTTTTGATGATTTATTTGATTAATGCCCTCATTAATTTTGCTTTTAGGGCATATTCAATGGTTGAATTTTTATGTAAAATTGAATTGTTCCGTAACCGAAATACAAACCACGCTATTTACATTGGGTTTACTTTCGGCGTAGCTGAAAATGATGAGCCAATAGATTTTTAACGAAGGTTAACTACCCCCGTGCTAGTTAGCAAGGGGGTAGGGGAAGGGGTAGCTTGCTACCCCTCCCCCCCACACACCGGTGAATTGTCTCACTTCACTTTTGGCTCGGACGATGTGCAGACGTGTCTGTCTTTCGTCCTCGCTTTTGACAGCCTTAATCTGTTTTTTCTTTTTCTCAGACTTTGTGTGTTTAGAAGTTGGCCTCGCCCTTCATCGCAATTATGCGCAAATGCCCTGGACTCCCCGGCCGCCCCTGTGGTACCTTCATGTCGACGGTCGAGACGGATCCTCAAACCCTTTGCCTGCAGTGTCGAGGTCAACGGTGTGCTAAGGACTTAATGTGTAGTGAGTGCAGGGAGTGGTCTACCTCCCAGTGGGAGAGGTTTGCCCGGCGGCGTAAGAAGAAGTCCAAGAGAGACCTTTCTCCTTCAAGGGTTGCCTTGAAAGAGGAAGGCTCCAAGGACTCTTCTTACGCTGCCCAAACCTCCTCCGAAGCTCCCACTCGGCCGGCCTCTCGTGAGAGACCGCCGAGTGGTAGCGTAGACCCTTGTTCTGCTTCCCGATCTCGGGGTGCTGGAGAGGGCGTCGCCTCCCATAGCGGGGCGGCTCCCCCTTCTCCTCCGGGGGAGGATTTTGATTCTCATTATGATGACCCTAATGCTGTTTCTAATGATGATCTCTTTCAGCTTTCGGCTTCCTTGGGGCTTAAGAGCTTGCCCTCCAAGGAAGCCCTGTTTGACCTTATCCAGTTGGGGGCTGCTGTCAAACAATCGCCGGTGATAGCAGAGGTAGACCCTCTGTCTATTGTCGACGTGGTTGTGGCAGAGGCTTCCGACGGGTCTGGTCAAACCTCTGCTGTTGCGGACGTTGCTGAAGGCTCTACTCCCCCTTCCGAACATCCTTCGAAGGGGAAGTTGAGTCCCACGGTCTCTCCTGCGGGTGCGCCTCCTCCTCGGGGGAGCGCACTGACAGAGACTCCTCTTCGGAGGACCGACGATCCGGATGACCTTCCTCGTGGCCGCCTTCACCGTAAGGCTCGTCGTCCTCTTCGCCGCAGGGGCCTCCCGTCTCCCTATAAGGGAGTCAAGAGGCGCCTCTTCGAGTCGTCTCTGCCGCCTTCCTCTGCAGAGGATTCTCCTCGTTGGGAGCAGACCGTAGAAGCCACGTCCTTGGACCTCTCCGCAGATTGCTCGCGATCTCCTATGCCTACCAGACCTTCTACTTCCGGCGCAGATGCTCAGCAGGCGCCTTCTAATCTCGTCAGGGCAAATGGATGTCTCCCATGGTGTGGGTACTTCCCTTGCGCACAGTAGCGCACAAGCGCTCTCCTGAGTTGCAGCCACCAGACTCGCCGCGCCAGCGCTCTCCTGCTCGTCAACGTTCGCCTGCTCGCCAGCGCTCTCCTGATCGTCAGCTCTCTCCTGTTCGCCAGCGCCCTTCTGTTCCTGCTGCGCGCCATCGGTCTCCTGAGCGCACACGATCTCCTGCTCGTCAGCGCGCACCTTGTTCCTGATGCGCGCCCACGCGCCCTAGATCTTCGGATCTGGACGCAGGCAACGACCTGACTCCTCCGCCTCGCCCACGCGCTCTTGTGTGCCCATCTTCGCCTGCGCAACAGCGCGCACGCTCCCCGGTGCCCACTTCAAGAGTTCCTGCGCGCCCGCGCTCCCACGAGCCTTCATCTTTTGAGCCCGTCCGCGAGCGTTCGCCCTTGTGCGTTTCCTCGCCACCTGATCCTGCGCCCCAGCTGCCTACGCGTCGACACCCTCCTGCGCGCCAACGTTCTCCAGAGCGCCCGCACGATCCATCGCCTGCGCGCAAGCGCTCGCCAACGCGCCCATGACTTCGATCGCCATAGGACCCTGACGCGCACACTCGCCAAATCGCCTGTGCGCGGTCGATCGCCCGCGCGTACTACGCGCCATCGTTCGCCAACGCTTCATTGCTCGCCAACGCGCCATCGTTCGCCCACGCGCCATAGATCTCCAGGGCGCCGTCGATCTCCTGCACTTCACCATTCTCCTGACCAACAGCGATCTCCTCTACTCTCGCGCGCTTATTCACCTGCGCGCCCGCGCTCCAGCAGCCTCCTGCGCGTGATTCCTTGAATGCTCCATCGCGCGAGCGCCTGTGCGACCCCCTTTCTCTCCGGGTTCCGCAGCTCGTGCCTGCGACAGGGACGCGTACTTCAAGATCGGAATCAGGATCGCCACCGCGCAAGCGCAGGTCTCTCACCCAGGACCAGGAAGAGTCGTCGGAGAGGTCTAAGCAACATTCTTCCCTTTCTTCTTTACAGGTAGGCCCCGTTGCGTCCACTCCGAAGGATCAGGCGATCCCCTTTCCTCCAGCGGGGATTACGGACACTGCGTCCGTCACCCGTCAGTCTTGGTTTGGTCACCTGATGAAAGCGGTGGTGCAGGCTATGAAGCCAGCCCTCGCTGATCTGGGACTCAAGCCAAGGACAGACTCGCCCCCGCTGAAGAGAAGGAGAGGAGTGGACTTCATGGTGATTTCTCCCAGGGAGAAGTTGGCTCCTAAGAGGTCCGTCAGGAAGGCTCCATCCCCTTCGCAGTCATTTTCTCCTTCTCTTGTGGACGAAGCCTTTCCGTCCTCAGGAGAGTCCAGCGAGGCGAGGGCCTCTCCCACGGCACCAATGGGAGAAACTCCACCTCGAGAAAGAGAAACGTTTCGTGTGGAAGGTACCTTCCAGACCTCTTTACTGGAGTCCTGTATCCCGCCCAGGAGGGAACCCAAGGACTCAAAGACGATTCCTAAGTTGTCTTCGCGGATTCGTCCAGAGCCAACCAGACCCCGGGAGAACGTCCACGTGTCTCCCCAAGAAGAGCCTCTGGGGACGGGAGACTTAGCTGCCAGTCCACAGGGAGGAGAGCAGCATGAGTCTGAGCATGCCTTCTGGCAGGTCTTGAATGTGATGAGGCAACTCAACAGGTTCAAGGACCCGGAGATCGCTCCTCACGAAGGCAAGGATATGGTCCTAGACCAAGTCTATGGTACCCAGAAACCCCCGAGGGCCAGCGCGGCTTTGCCCTGGTCCCAGGGGGTGAAGAGTGTCAGAGACAAGGTCGAAGCTCAGCTCTCGGACCTCGCCTCCTCCAGCCGTTCCTCTGCCAGGAACAGACTCCTCCCACCTCCTCGTTTACAGCAGAGGAGGTATTTTGAGATCATGGGGGATTCCAGCCTAGCTCATCCCCTCCACCACTCGGTGGAAGAGCTCACAAGGGGAACTCCGCTTGAGAAGCTCTCCGCCCGGCAGGTGACATTCTCGGCTTCGGAGATCCTGAGCCAGGAGAAGGTCGCGAAGTGTGCCATGCAGGCCACTTCGTGGCTGGACGCCTGGCTGGGTTCTCTGGGCATCCTGTTGCGCTCCAAGGACTTGTCTAAGGAGAGCAATAGGGAGGCCTTGGAGACCTTCCTCCTCTCGGGCACTCGCTCCATCGAGTTCCTGGACCACCAGGTTACCAACCTGTGGACCAACTCGGTCTTGAAGCGTCGTGATGCGGTGACCGAGAAGTTCCATCCGAATGTCCCCGCCGTGGATGTCTGCAGGCTCAGACACTACTCCATCCTTGGAGGAAGCTTGTTTGAGCCCAAGGACGTGGAACGCACAGCTGAGAGGTGGAGGAAGTCAAACCAGGATTCGCTCCTCCAAAGGGCCCTCTCATCTCAGCCCTACAAGCCTCCAGTTCCGCAACAACATCAACAGCAGCTTCGCAGGACACCGAAGCTGGCTCTGGCAGCTAAGACGAAGGTGTCTAAGCCTCAGCACTTTCCTGTCAAGGACAAGAGGGGCGGTAAGTCCTCCAGGGGAGGCAAAACTCCTAGAGGGAGCGGCCGTGGCCGTAAACGCTAGGAGTGGCAGTCCCCCGCGTGTTCACCTGTGTGGGGGGATGCCTACAAAGTTGCGTCCACAGGTGGCAGCAACATGGGGCAGATTCTTGGACGGTCTCTGTGATCGGCCAAGGTTATCGCGTCCCATTCACAACATCTCAACCTCCCCTGACAGCGAATCCAGTGTCGTTGAGCTCCTATGCCATGTGATCGGCAAAGGGGCTAGCCCTTCGGGCGGAAGTCGAGACCATGCTCAAGAAGGATGCTCTCCAAGAGGTCATCGACGGCTCCCCAGGCTTCTTCAGTCGACTCTTTCTTGTAAAGAAGGCGTCTGGAGGCTGGAGACCCGTCATCGATCTCTCAGCTCTGAACAAGTTTGTCAAGCAAACTTCGTTCAGCATGGAGACCGCGGACATGGTCAGACTTGCAGTGAGACCACAAGACTTCATGTGCACACTGGATCTAAAGGACGCGTACTTCCAGATCCCAATCCATCCGTCTTCCAGGAAGTACTTGAGATTCAGCCTAGACAGCAAGACATACCAGTTCAAGGTACTGTGCTTCGGTCTCTCCACAGCACCTCAGGTGTTCACCCTGATTTCGTCATGGGCACGCAGGAACGGCATCCGTCTCCTCCGATATCTGGACGACTGGCTGATCCTGGCAGACTCGGAGTCGACCCTTCTTCGACACCGAGACAGGCTTCTGGGACTTTGCCAAGATCTGGGGATCATGGTAAATCTCGAGAAGTCCTCTCTGCAGCTGTCCCAGCGACTGGTTTATCTAGGCATGTTATTAGACACCAATCTCCACAAAGCCTTTCCATCAGACAACAGGATAGCAAGGCTGAGGAGGGTGGCAGAGCCCTTCCTCAGGCGGGAAGAGCTTCCAGCCCAATCATGGTTACGTCTTTTAAGTCACCTAGCCTCCCTGGCCCGTCTAGTCCCGAACGGCCGTCTCAGGATGAGATCCCTGCAATGGCGGCTCAAGTCCCGGTGGAGTCAGGGCTCCGATTCCCCGGACTCTCTGGTCCTGATAAGACCCACGGAACAGGTGGACCTGCGGTGGTGGCTGATCGACGAAAACCTACGAAAGGGAGTGGATCTTCTCGTCCTTCCCCCGGATTTGACGCTGTTTTCGGACGCGTCAAAAGAAGGGTGGGGGGCCCACATTCTGAACCAGAGGGTCTCAGGCCTTTGGTCAGAATCAGAAAAGTACTTACACATCAACCTGCTATAAATGAAGGCCGTGTATCTGGCTCTTCAATAGTTCCAACGGACCCTGGCGGGCCACTCCGTGGTGGTGATGAGCGACAACACCACGGTAGTGGCTTATATCAACAAGCAGTGAGGTACCTTTTCACAACAGCTATCCCATCTTGCAGTAGAGATTCTGAGGTGGTCCGAAGTCCACTCGATAACACTATCAGCTCGCTTCATTCCTGGCAAGAGGAATGTGCTCGCCGACAGTCTGAGCAGGGCTTCGCAGATAGTGAGTACCGAGTGGTCTTTGGATCCTCAAATAGCCAACAAAGTCCTGACTTTGTGGGGTTCCCCGACCGTGGACCTGTTCGCGACAGCCTTGAATTTCAAGCTGCCTCTGTACTGCTCCCCAGTCCCGGACTCCAAGGCTCTCTGGCAAGATGCTTTCCAACAGCGGTGGGACAACATCGACGTGTACGCCTTCCCACCGTTCTGTCTGATGAGAAGGGTGCTCAACAGGACCAGACTATCGGTCAACCTGTCTATGACCCTGATAACTCCGCTATGGCATCACGCGGAATGGTTCCCGGACCCGGACCTTTTGCAGCTCCTGACGGAATATCCGAGAGAACTTCCCCCACGACACGAGCTACTCAGACAGCCACATTGCAACATCTTCCACAAAGCCGTAGCCTCGCTTCGGCTTCATGCCTGGAGACTATCCAGCGTCTCCTCACGGAGAGAGGCTTTTCGCTACAGGTTGCGGAGAGAATGTCTCGGCACCTGCGAAAGTCCTCCACGGGAGTCTACCAGGCGAAGTGGAGAGTCTTCTGTGGTTGGTGTCGTGGGAGGGGTATCTCTTCACTCGATGCCACTATTCCAGCAATAGCGGAGTTCCGCGTGTATTTGCGGGAAGAAATGCACCTTTCGGTCTCGGCAGTGAAAGGCTATCGCTCAGCCTTAAGTCTGGCCTTTAGGCTGAAAGGAGTGGACATTTCTTCCTCGCTAGAACTCTCTTTACTCATACGTAGCTATGAGCTTACCTGCCCTCAGTCGGAAGTGAGACCTCCTCCTTGGAACGTGGTTCGGGTTCTCAGGGCTCTGAAGAGACCTCCCTTCGAACCATTACGCCAGGCCTCTGATCGCCACCTGACTTGGAAGACGGCTTTCCTACTCGCGTTGGCCTCTGCCAAACGAGTTGGTGAACTTCATGGTCTCTCATACGACATCGCCCATTCAAGGGGATGGGGGGAGGTAACGTTCAGGTTCGTCCCTGAGTTTGTTGCCAAGACTCAGAACACTGGAGTGCCGGACCCACGGTTCGACTCCTTCAGGGTCACGAGCCTCCGTTCTGTAACAAGTGACCCAGACCATCTGCTATTATGCCCAGTGAGGAGTCTGAGGCGCTACTTGAAGAAGACAGCTGCAGGTCGTCCCCGCATGCAAGCGTTGTTTGTAAGCACAGGAAGGATGAAGAGGAGGGTCACCAAGAACACCATCTCGGCTTGGATTCGAAGGGTTATCCACCACGCCTTGAATCCTGACCCTCCTCCGTCACGTCGCCCTAGGGCACACGACGTCAGGGGCATCGCTACGTCCCTGGCCTTTAAGAAAAATTTCTCTGTGACGCAGGTGGTACAAGCTGGAGTCTGGAAGCGTCAAACGACCTTCACAGCCCACTACCGGCAGGACGTGACCCACAGGAGCCTCGATACCTTTTCTATCGGCCCCGTGGTGGCTGCACAACAGCTGGTCTAACCTCAGGCTCCTTAGTGGACAAGTAGCAGAAGGTTGAGGGTATTGTTACCCGGTCTTAGTCTGCGTGAATGAAAGAGTATTTCTGGCCCTTACTTCTTTCTTCATCCTCCCCTCTCTTGGGGAAAGCAGCATCCTGGTCTCTGCATAGCTGACCTCAACCTCTGCAGGTAAACCATGCTCCCTTGTGTTCCTAGTATTAAGTTAATACTGTCGCATCCCCCATACCCTGACGAGGTGGTATTGGGAACGTCCTAGCCTAGAATTTCATCTAAAGGACTCCAGGTCAACTTCCTAGGACGAGTCACACTCTTCCTCCACACACAAACTTATGTAGGCCTCACGTCCCTTGCGGAGCAAGGAACTTGTGAGGTGCAGGGACTCCTTTTCTCGAGTGCTACTCACTCGGATTCTGAGTCCCCGGGTAAAGCCAAGGCCAGTAAGGCTGGGGACTTTCCACCCTTCCTAAGGGGTAAGTCACCCAATGTGAATAGCGTGGTTTGTATTTCGGTTACGGAACAATTGACAAATTCGGAGATAATTTGTATTTTTCCTAACCATACAAACCTTAGCTATTTACACATATTTGCCTGCCAGCCCTGTCCCCCAAGACAAGTCCTACCTCTAAGTGAAGTGAGACAATTCACCGGTGTGTCGGGGGGAGGGGTAACAAGCTACCCCTTCCCCTACCCCCTTGCTAACTAGCGCGGGGGTAGTTAACCCTCGTTAAAAATCTATTGGCTCGTCATTTTCAGCTACGCCGAAAGTAAACCCAATGTAAATAGCTAAGGTTTGTATGGTTAGGAAAAATACAAATTATCTCCGAATTTGTCATTTTCTAAGTCAAAGTACAGTCAATCTCTAAAGCAGTGGTTTGGTACAGAGCAGTAAGTTTGATATAGTCATGAAGAGGATGAGATACCTGACATGGATTTGTGAACTCTGTACAACCAGTGTAGAAAAAAAAGGGTTGTAGCATTTCAAATAGTTCTATATGGATAGCCTTCAATATGATGATTTCCTGTGTCCAATGAAAGTGTGAAATGGTGAATTGTGAGGGGAAATGGCCATTGTTGATGAAATTTTAGCTATATTTGTACTGTATGTCTTTACCTTGAAGTAAGCCAAGAGGATTCACACTTCAAAACTTATATTGAAC
This sequence comes from Palaemon carinicauda, assembly GCF_036898095.1. Lineage (NCBI taxonomy): Eukaryota > Metazoa > Arthropoda > Malacostraca > Decapoda > Palaemonidae > Palaemon > Palaemon carinicauda. The sequence goes on from NC_090752.1 coordinate 51,362,773, forward strand.
ACAAAGGACCTAAAAGACTGGAAAAAATATCCGCAAAATGGATTCACTTTAAATCAAAATGTACATCTTAAACTGGAAATGAAATTTACTGGTATACATCTAAACTCATAACTATTAGTACTACACTGGGCCTTACTTTATAGAGGATATTCTGCTCAGACCCTCACCCTCAATCTTGTTCCATAATTATGTTGTCTTACTGTACTGTACTTTTAGAGATGAAATCTTTCACATAGTCTTACTTAGCAATGAGGTTAAAAGGAATTTGTAGGCCAGGTATATTAAGTAGGCTTTATTATTTTTTTATATAAAGTGTGGCCATTGTTTTTTGGACACTTCCAATTCACTCTTATCTTTTTTTCTCTCAATTTTATTCCATTTCATATTTTGACAGAACTAGACTTTTGTAGAATAATTGTATATGAACTCTGGTCTTTTTGGCTAAGGCTAAATACTAAGGTAGACAGTAGCCTATAGTATGTTAGCTAAGAGTAGGAATTAAAATTGGTCATCATGATAGTACTGTATAAGCAAAAGTATTTTGAAGTTAATGTCTGGTTGAATGTGACCTAGTATTATTTGGGGACAATGACCTGGCCCATGCTAGTCTGGAAGGTTTTTGTGGGGTCATTGATTAGGTAATATTGTTTAAGCAGTGAAATATCCAGCTATGTTAAATTACAGTACAATAAAGTACTTATGTTGGTAGGCTTGCTTGTGTAACGTGGTCATATGTAGTTTCTCCTACATTTATCTGCTTTGAATCAAGTCATGGAAATATAGATGATGGGACAATTTATCTAGAGATGTACCATACTTGAAAAGTACTGTGTGTTACATTATTATTTGCTAATTCAATATGGAATGCATCTTTCAGAAGTTTTCTTAGTTTTGGGTATTTTTTTCTGTCCATGTTTATGAAAATATCCTGTTTTAGACTACATGTATCCCACAATGTCTTCCAATGATATGATTTTTTATGTTGGGAACTGGTTATAGGTGGGGCTCTCATGTAACGTATATCAACAACATTCTATAAATCTGCACAGACATGATAATCTTACAAGCATTCTGGTATGTGATACAGTACATTCTCCACAGTCTAACTCATCGCCTTTTGAGCCCTTGAGAAAGTCTTTTGACAGGGATCACATTGTTAGGACTTTTTATTAGTAGCTTTGCCATCATTGAAGGGTGCAGGTGAGCTTCACAGCCTTTCTTGTCTGGGGGGTCTGTTGTTCTCGTTTTTTCCGCCAACGAAGTTTGGACATTGTTTTCAGCACTGTTTGTCTTTTAATGAACAACTTCTTAGCCACAATTTTACTCATAGAGTAGTGAAACTTTCAGCAATTAATTATGTAGAAATGTGGAAGTGATTCAATTTTTAAAGTCAAAGGTCAATCAAGGGCAAGCTAAAGGTCAAGAAATAAGCTGCTGTGCCAGAGGTCTACACTCTGAGGACTTTTCTAATTTGTTCCTGAGATCTTGGCAATATATTCTAAGGTTTCTAGATACCCTCTTTTATCTTCTGATCATGTAGAAGTTATTGAAGGATTTGTTTATCAATTTTCTGTCAAATGCACACTGAGTTTCATGAAGTCTTACTATTTAATCACCGTAACAAGATGGTTAGATACATTCTTTTTACCAGACCAGCAAAAATGGGTTTGTTCCGTAACTGACATACAAACCACGCTATTTAATAGGAGGTTATTACTTTCGGCGTAGCTGAAATGACGAGCCATTAGAATTTTAACGAGGGTTTACTACCCCACCGCTAGTTAGCGGGGGTTAGGGAGGGTAGCTTGCTACCCCCCCCCTCAAGCCCACTTTGCTCTCGGCTCGGGTGGTAGTCGGACATTTCCGCTCTCACCCTCGCCTCTCTGACAGCCATTAATGCATTTTTGCTTTCTCTTCTACAGGTGTGTTTGTGAAGTTGGCCTCTGCTATCATACGCAAGTGTCCTGGATTACCCGACCGCCCTTGTGGTACGTTTATGTCGGCGGTCGAGACGGACCCTCACGCCCTTTGTCCTTATTGTAGGGGCCAGCGGTGTGATAGAACTAATAAGTGTGGTGAGTGTAGGGAGTGGTCTACCTCCCAGTGGGAGAGGTTTTCTCGGCAACGGAAGAAGAAGTCCAAGTGGGATATTTCTCCTTCGAAGGTTTCTTTGAAAGTAGAAATTCCCAAGGACTCTTCTTCCGTTGCCCAAACCTCCTCCGAAGCTCCCGCTCGATCGGTTTCTTCCGAGAGACCATCGAGGGATAGCGTAGGCCATCGTTCTGTTTCCCGACCTCGGGGTTCGGGAGAGGGCGTTGCCTCCCATAGTGAGGCAGCTCCCCCTCCTCCCCCGGGGGAGGATTTAAATATTAATGTAAGCAATAATGATTTGTTTCAGCTTTGGTCTTCCTTGGGGCTCGAGGGTTCGCCCTCCAAGGAAGCCTTGTTTGACATGATCCGGTTGGGGGCTGCTGTCAAACAATCGCCGACTTTGGCAGAGGTTGATCCTCTGTCTATCGTCGACGTTGTGGTGGCAGAGGCTTCCGATGCGGTATCTCCGACCTCTGCAACCGATCAACCTGCTGTAGCTGAAGGCTTAGTTTCTCCCTCTGCTCAACCTTCGAGGGAGGAACTAAGTCCAACAGTCTCTTCTGCCGGTGATTCTCCCCCTCGGGGGAGTTCACTCACAGAGACTCCTCTTTGGAGGACTGCTGACGGTCAGCTCGCTGACCCAACGGCCCACAGAGGGCGTATTCGGCGTAAAGCTCGCCTTCCTTCACCTCACAGGGGTGTGAGGAGGCGCTTCTTCGGTTCATCATCATTGCCGCAGAGGAGCCTCATCATCGATTCCCGACTGTTCCGGCTATAACCCTGGACCTCTCTGCAGATCGTTCGCGATCCCCTTCGGTGGAAGGTCGTCCTTACAAAGGACATTTCGATCTTCCACCCGTCAGACCTGCTGACCTGCCGTCGCCATTCCTGGCTGCTGATGCGCTGTGGGCGCCCACCCATCCTATTGTTGTAAGACAGGCAACGGTCGCTTCGGGGCATCAAGGGTGTATGCGCAAATTGGCGCATACGTTCCTTACGTGCCAGCGCTCTTCTGCTGCCGACGATCCTGACATCAGCACTCACCGTTGGCTGACATTCCTGCTAAAGTGTGCCAGTGCTCACCTGCGTGCCAGCGCTCACCTGCGCGCCAGCGCTCACCTGCGCGCCAGTGCTCACCTGCGCGCCAGTGCTCACATGCGCGCCAGCGCTCACCTGCGCGCCAGCGCTCCCCTGATCGCCAGCGCGCCACTGCCCGCCTTCAACCTTCTGCTCGCCAGCGCTCGCCGACGCGCCAGCGGTCTCCTGCGCGCCAACGATCTCCTGCGCGCCCACGATCTTCCGATCTGGGCGCAGTAGGGAAGTTGAATACTTCCCCTGCTCGTCAGCGCGCCGTCGTTCTTCATCTGCGCGCCATCTCTCCAGCACGCATTCGTGCGCAGTCACCCCCTCGCGCTCATCTCCCCAGCCTGATGTGAGCACACATACGCGCCCGCGCGCAAGAGATGTCTCTCCTGCGCACGGGCGCCCAACGGTATCATCGCCCGCACGGGCTCTTATTCCTGCGAGCGCGCAATCTACCTTCTGTGCACCCTCTGCTGTCTCCGGCACGCGCCATCGCTCGCCGGTGCGCACCCTCGCCCTCGCGCACGCGCGCCAACAGTCTCCCGCACACGAATCTGGGTATTCCCCAGCTCGCACCCCAGCGCGACCACCAATACCATCCCACGCGTGACGCTGCAGGACAACGCGCCAGGGTCGCCATCACCACATTCCCCCCCCCCCCCCCGCAAGCGCAGAACTGCGCGCTCGCCGGCAGGGGGGAAGGTTCCAGAAAGGTCCAGGGACATTTCATCTCCATCATCTTCTTCTTTTTAGGCAAACCCCCTTTGGTAACTCCCTTTCCCTCCAGAGGGAGTATCTGACAGCGCAGCCAGCAGCTTTGGTTTGGGACACTGGTCAGAGCGGTCGTGCAGCCGTTTAAGCCTGTTCTCTCTGGCCTGGGCCACAGATCCTTGGCAGCTTCTACTTCCCTGAAGAGGAAAAGAGGAGTTTCTAACGTGGTAACTTCTCCAAGGGCAAAGCTGACTCCTCGTTAGTCTTTGAGGCAGGCCTCCTCTCCACCCCAGACTTTTTCTCCCTCCCCTTCGGACGAAGACTTCCCATCCTCAGGGGAGTCACGTGAGGTGAGGCGTTCCCCCATCGCACCAATGAGGGAAACCCCACCTCGCGCTGAAAAGTTTTCTCGGGTAGGAGTGGAGAAGAGCATGCCCCCGTCGTTGTTGGAGTCTTGCATCCCTCCCAGGAGGGAATCGAAGGACTCCAAGACGGTACCAAAGTCTTCATCAAGACTTAGACCGGAGCCAGACAGTCATTCGGAGAACGTCCGCGAGTCCCCCCAAGAAGAGGTTTTGGAGACAGGAGACTTCGCTGCAAGTCCTTCAGGAGGAGAGCTGCAGGAGTCAGAACATGCGTTCTGGCAGGTTCTGACCCTTATGAGGACTCTCAAAGGGTTTGCTGACTCAGACATTCCTCCTCGTGAGGGCAAAGTCATGGTCTTGGACCGAGTCTTTGGGACTCAAAAACCCTCTAAGGCCAGTGCGGCTTTGCCCTGGTCTCGGGTCAAGAGTGCCAGGGATAAGATCGAAGTCCAGCTCTCCGAGCTTGCCTCCTCCAGCCGTTCCAGCGCCGGCAACAAGCTCCTCCCACCTCCTCGTGTACAACAGAGGAGGTACTTCGACATCGTAGAGGAGACTTGTTTGGCTCTTCCCCTTCACCATTCATTGGAAGAGCTTACCAAGGGAGTCCCTCTTGAGAGACTCTCCACCCGGCAGGTCTCATTCTCGGCGACTGAGATCCTTAGCCAGGAGAAGGTGGCGAAGTGTGCCATGCAGGCCACTTTGTGGCTGGACATCTGGCTAGGGACCTTAGGTATCCTGATACGTTCGGAGGATTTACCCAAAGAACGTACCAGGAAGGCTACAGAGACCCTTTTTCTTACAGGCACTCGCACGATCGAACTTGAGGGCTAACACCATCTTGAAACGTCGAGATGCGGTGTCTGAGAGGTTCCATCAAAAGGTCCCCAACACCGAGATCAGCAGGCTCAGACATTCTTCCATGATGGGGACGAACTTGTTTGAGCCTAAGGACGTGGAGCAGGCCTCTGAGAGGTGGAGGGAGTCGAACCAAGACTCCCTCCTACATAGGGCTCTGACATCTAAGCCCTATAAACCTCCAGCACCCCAGCAGCCACGCCCTACCAAGACCACGAAACCGGCAGCGGCAGCGAAGATGACGGTGTCCAAGCCCTTTCCTGTCAAGGACAAGAAAGGCAAGAAGTCCTCCAGGGGAGGGAAGAATCCTAGAGGGAGCGGCCGAGGCCGCAAACGCTAGGAGTGGCAGTCCCCCTGCATGTCCATCAGTGGGGGGGATGCCTTCAAAGATGCACGAACAGGTGGCAGCAACTCGGGGCCGATTCCTGGACGATTTCCGTAATCAGTCAGGGATATCGCATCCCATTCACAACATCTCTACCTCCCCTGACAGCGAATCCAGTGTCATTGAGCTCCTTTGCCATGGGATCAGCAAGGGGGCAAGCCCTTCGGGCAGAAGTCGAGACCATGTTGAAGAAGGGCGCTCTCCAAGAGGTCCTCGACGGGTCTCCAGGCTTCTTCAGTTGACTCTTTCTTGTAAAGAAGGCGTCTGGAGGCTGGAGACCAGTCATCAACCTCTCAGCTCTGAACAAGTTTGTCAAGCAAACTCCGTTCAGCATGGAGACGGCAGACACGGTCAGACTTGCAGTGAGACCGCAAGACTTCATGTGTGCACTGGATCTGAAGGACGCGTACTTCCAGATCCCAGTCCATCCGTCTTCAAGGAAGTACTTAAGATTCAGCCTAGACAACAAGGTTTACCAGTTCAAGGTGCTGTGTTTTGGTCTCTCCACAGCACCACAGGTTTTCACCAAAGTGTTCACCCTAATATCGTCGTGGGCACACAGGATCGGCATCCGTCTCCTCCGTTATCTGGATGACTGGCTGATCCTAGCAGACTCGGAGTCATCCCTTCTTCAACACCGAGACAAACGTCTGGGACTTTGCCAGGATCTGGGGATCATGGTAAATCTCGAGAAGTCCTCTCTGCTTCCCACTCAAAGACTGGTATATCTAGGCATGATCATAGACACCAATCTCCACAAAGCCTTCCCATCAGGCGACAGGATAGCAAGGCTGAGGAGGGTCGCAAGCCCTTTCCTCAGACGGGAAGAACTTCCAGCCCACTCGTGGTCAAGTCTCCTCGCTCACCTCTCATCTTTGGCTCATCTAGTTTCCAATGGTCGCCTCAGGATGAGATCTCTCCAGTGGCGACTCAAGTCCCGGTGGAATCAGAGTTATGATTCCCCGGACGTCATGATCCCTATGGGACCTGCGGAACGGACGGACGTCCAGTGGTGGGTGACAGACGAGAACCTACGAAGAGGAGTGGATCTTCTCGTCCTCCCCCCGGATTTGATGCTGTTTTTGGACCCCTCAAAGAAAGGGGTGGGGCCCCACATTCTGCACCACAGGACCTCAGGCCTGTGGTCAGAATCAGAAAAGGGCCTCCATATAAATCTTCTTGAGATGAAGGCCGTCTTCCTGGCCCTTCAACAGTTCCAAGAATACCTGGCGGGTCACTCTGTGGTGGTGATGAGCGACAACACCACAGTAGTGGCTTACATCAACAAGCAAGGAGGTACCTTTTCGAAGCAGCTATCCCATCTCGCAGTAGAGATACTGAGATGGACCGAAGTCCACTCGATTCCACTATCGGCACGTTTCATTCCAGGCAAGAGGAATGTGCTTGCCGACAGTCTGAGCAGAGCGTCTCAGATAGTGAGTACCGAGTGGTCTTTGGATCATCTAGAAGCCAACAAAGTCTTGACTTTGTGGGGTTCCCCGACTGTGGATCTGTTCGCGACAGCGTTTGAACTTCAAGCTTTCACTGTACTGCTCCCCAGTCCCGGATCCTAAGGCACTCTAGCAAGATGCCTTCCAACAACGGTGGGACAACATCGACGTGTACGCCTTTCTCCCGTTCTGTCTGATGAGGAGGGTGCTCAACAAGACCAGAATATCGGTCAATCTTTCAGTGACCCTCATAGCTCCGCTATGGCATCACGTGGAATGGTTTCCGGACCTTGTGCAACTCCTAACGGAACTTCCGAGAGAACTCCCTCCGCGACACGAGCTACTCAGACAACCACATGCCAACATCTTCCACAAAGCCGTAGCTTCGCTACGACTTCACGCCTGGAGACTATCCAGCATCTCCTCGCTGAGAGAGGATTTTCGCAACAAGTTGCGATTAGCATGTCTGGACATCTGCGAAAGTTGTCCGCATCTGTCTACCAGGCAAAGTGGAAAGTCTTCTGTGGTTGGTGTCGGGGAAGGGGTATCTCTCCACTCGATGCCAATATTTCAGCAATACTGTAGTGGAGTTCCTCGTGTATTTGCAGGAAGAAATGCGGCTTTCGGTCTCGGCGGTGAAAGGCTATCGCTCAGCCTTAAGTCTAGCCTTCAGGCTCAAAGGATTGGACATTTCTTCCTCGCTGGAACTTTCCCTACTCATGCGAAGTTATGAACATACCTGCCCTCAGTCGGAAGTGAGACCTCCTCCATGGAGGCGGCTTCAGATCGCCACCTAACTTGGAAGACGGTGTTCCTACTAGCTTTGGCCTCGGCCAAGCGAGTCGGTGAACTTCATGGTCTCTCATATGACATCGCCCATTCAAGGGGATGGGGGAGGTAACGTTCAAATTCGTCCCTGAATTTATTGCTAAGACTCAGAATCCGGGGGTGCCGGACCCTCGCTTCGACTCCTTCCAGATTTCGACTTCGTTCTGTAACAGATGACCCAGACCATCTCCTACTGTGCCCAGTAAGGAGTCTGAGGCTATATCTCAAAGGAACGGCTGCAGTCCGTCCCCAGGTGCAGGCATTGTTTGTGAGCACTGGGAGGACTAAGAGGAGGGTCACCAAGAACACCATCTCGGCATGGATTCGTAGGGTGATTCATCTGTCCCTGAATCCAGACCGTCCTCCGTCATGTCGCCCTAGAGCACATGATGTCAGGGGCGTAGCTACGTCCCTGGCCTTCAAGAAAAATTTCTCAGTGATGCAGGTTCTTCAAGCTGGGGTGTGGAAGCGTCAGACGACCTTCACAGCCCACTACCTGCAAGACGTGACCCACAGGAGGCTCTATACATTTTCCATTGGCCCTGTGGTGGCTGCACAACAGCTGGTTTAAAACCTCAGGCTCCTTAATGGACAAGTAGCAGAAGGTTGAGGGCATTGTTACCTGGTCTTAGTCTGCATGAATGAAAAGGTTTGTCTGGCCCTTATTCTTTTCTTCATCTTCCCCTCTCTTGGGGAAAGCAGCATCCTGGGTTCTCTGCACAGCTGACCTCAAACCACTGCAGGTAAACCATGTTTCCTTGTGTTCCTAGTATTAAGCTAATACTGTCACGTCCCCATACCCTGACAAGGTGGTATTGAGAGAGTCCTAGCCTAAGTTTCCATCTAAAGAACTACAGGTCAACTTCCTAGGACGAGTCACACTTTATACCTTCACACACAGCTTACGTAGGCCGCAGCCCTTGCGTAGCAAGGTTCTAGTGAGGTGGAGGGACTCCTTATTGTTGAGTGCTGACATACTCAGATACTGAGTTCCCGGGCAAAGCCAAAAGCCAGTAATGGCCGGGATTTTCCATCCTTCCTAAGGGGTGAGTCACCCCTATTAAATAGCGTTGTTTGTATGTCATTTACAGAACAAATGACAAATTCGTAGACATTCCCAAGGGGTGAGTCACCCCTATTAAATAGCGTGGTTTGTATGTCATTTACGGGACAAATTCGTAGAAAATTTTTATTTTTCCTAACTATACAAACCTTAGCTATTTAAGCAAATTTGCCCACCAGCCCTATCCCCCTTGAAGTCCTACCTCTAAGCAAAGTGAGCTCAAGCACAGGTGTGTGAGGGGGGGGGGGGTTAGTAAGCTTCCCCCCCCCCCCCCCCGCTAACTAGCGGTGGGGTAGTAAACCCTCGTTAAAATTCTAATGGCTCGTCATTTCAGCTACGCCGAAAGTAATAACCCCCTATTAAATAGCTAAGGTTTGTATAGTTACGAAAAATACAAATTATCTACGATTTTGTCATGTTTGGTTTGTATTTATGAAATATGAAAGGTATATGTATGATATTTTTAGTTGTTCACATGTACCGTATAGTCATAGGAAGATGTTCCAAAAAGTTGGCGGAAAATTTGAAAGAACAAATATTCATAATTCCATGGAATGGATTATGTTGGATGTGATATATTGTACTGTATTTACAATGAGTTTCTCCGGTTATTAAGGTGACCAGACTACCTACTGTATTTGCAGTCCATAGTCTATCAATAACTTTCTCATTTATTTTGTTACTCAGAACACTGTACAATAAAATAGTGTGTACAACTTGCATACTGTATTTTATGATAGATCTTAGTTTTTAATGTATTTCTTATTATTGAAAATTTTTTATCATTTCTTCTTTTTAAACAGGTATGTCGGATTTTAATTTGTTGTTTTTTATGACTTCAAAATATGTAACTATGTTAACTTCGTAAAAGTTAATGAATCATATGATTGTAGGTTTTGATAATTATTTAGTGTTGTGCCTTTATTTTGATAAAGTACAGTAGTTGTAATATTACTTATAAGCAATTATTGAAGCATTCATATTATTTTCATGTCGTTCGTGTGAATGGATTTAAGAATTTCAGCAAGCAGTTGGTTGCCTTTCCTGCCATAATGATTAGTCAAATTATACATTAAAAATTTTGACTACAGTACAGGTATTGCAATTTTACTGTTCTCCAGTCTTCCAGCATTTTGATCCTACCCCACCTAGCTCTAATTGTATTGATTTTCTTTATATTTATGTTGTAAACCCATTAACCTCATATTTAAAGGATGTAATGCATAGTAATTATTCAACTAAAAGGCTCCTCTTTTAAGCCGGTTTCCGTAAGTCTGTCGCATGTTGCTGTATTTGAAATATTTATAGAAAGTAAGGTTCCATGTTGCTAAGGGGCCAATATGACAACCAGAATTCAATTCATCAATCTTGACTTTCTAATCTCATGCACTTGACCATTTTTCAAATACTGTTCTGGCTAATGTCAAAGTTTCTCTCGGGGCCACATAGCACAACAAGTCACATTGCTGTTCTTTATGGTACCTTTTCCCCCTCATTTTGATTGTAGTATTCCTGTTAACACCCTTTTCGGTACCCGTTGAACTTTATTTGATCACCTTTCATATCTCGGCTATCATGCCTTTTGTTTTGTGCTTTAACCCTTTGAAGCACCTTTCAATAAGGTGTCTTCACTTGGCATTGCATACACTTCAACATTTTGCTAATACTGTACTGTACAGTAATGTATTATTTCTGTTTTTTATTGTTATTTTTCAATATTCAACTTAGCCGGTGATTATATAGCTGCAACTCTGTTGCCCGACAGACAACTCTACGGTAAAAACTCGCCAGCGATCGCTACACAGGTTGCGGGTGTGCCCAACAGCGCCATCTGTCGTCCAGATACCCAGTACTCAATGTAAACAAAGACTCAATTTTCTCTCTGTCAAGCTATCGACAAGACGTACTTACTCGCTGTTGCTAAACTGGAGTTTTTTCACAACTAATTGGTGAAGTACTTTATTCTAGTTTTGAGCTTTCGCTATGCAGGTGTTTTATCTTCATCTTAAATCTTGAACTCGTTTTGGATAGATTTAATTATGGTGACAAAGAGAGTATGGACTTTCTTTCACTTTTAAATGGCCGACCCTTCCCTTAGACGGAAGTGTGTTTAGGCTTTTAGTAATTATCTTATCACGTTATAGATTTTCCTCTATATATTTTATATCTCTCCGCCTTTATTAGGCCTCTTCGATTAACTTTCCATTTATTATAAACATATAAAAATAATTTTAATGTTTTGTTTATATAGACCTTTCCTGAGAGTAGGCGGTCCTAACTTGGAAACCGAAGTTAATCAACGTTGAGCCCTATATATCGTAATTAGCTTTTAAAGAGCTAAGGATTTAAAACTTTTTAAATGTAATATTTTATGAAAGAATTTCTTTGATAGTCTTCGTACTGTTTTCAAAGATGAACTAACGTTTAGTTTATTTATGCTACGCAGTTGTTGACGTTCAGGACGTTCAACATGCGCTCTATCGTTACGATAGAGAGAGAGTGTATCACGGTTTCACTTTGCAGTAAGAGTAAATCGATTCTGACGTTTTGTTCATTCTTTCTTAGCTTAAATGTTTTAAATTCTATTTTAAAGGAACTTTTTATTTGAAAAACCTTTCAGTTTTTTCCTTTAGTCAAATAACATGTTTTTTTGACGAAATATAATTGGGCTCTTCTCTTAGGTGCGAAATCAAGAGAGAAAGAGAGAGAGAGATAGAGACGGAAGGAGAGAGAGGAGAGAAAACGTTCCGTTCAAGCGGGTAACGTTGTTCTCGAGTTACTCTCGTCCCTAGTCGCTGTACGGGGAGGAAGGATAAAACGTTTTTAGTTTTTTATTCTCGTCCCCAGGCTATGTGCGGTGAGAGATTGAAAACGTAGTTATATGAACTAGTGTTTAGTCTCTTCCCCAGCCACTGATTTTTTTATCTTAAAATATGTTTTCTGTTTTTTGCTGGTATTAATGAGCTTGCATTATACGACTGATTTCGCAATTACTACCTTTTAATGAAGGGTAGAATTGCGTGTTTCAGGTAGAAATCAGTAAAAGTTTCGATTTCAGTGAAATAAGTGCAAAACAGAAAATCGAAGTGATAAAGTGATATGCGCAAAGTGTTACAGTGTTGCGTCCGAGGGTTCGTCTGTTCGTGCCTGTCGTTCACCTAGTCCGGGACCTCTTGCATGCTCCCAAGCCCAGGGGAGAAGTAATGTCAAACGACTTATGGGTTCGAGAGGCCTTGATCAACGAACAGACGTTTTCCCTCTATGGTATCGGGTGTATCTTACCAAGATCTCCCCTACCATAAGACGAGAGAGACGTTGTTTCTCCTCGTCATCCGAAGGCTTTTCGCATAAGAAACCTGTCACAAGGTTTCGAAGCCCTTAAGCGAAAGTCAGTCCTTTCAGGACAGGTCCAGCGTCCTGGTTACAACCATTAGGACAGCTCTGACCCTATGCAGTCATCGGATAACTGCTCGCCGCCTAACAAAAGCGTAACACAGACTCCGAGAGTCTTTTTTTGTTGGCAAAGTGTTGCGGTCACAGACGTTACCCTCGTCTCTTACCACAACCATTTCCGTTGATCCTTAATGGGTTGTATGGCAAGACATGCAGTATATGCTTGCCTCCCTTATGGAAGACTTTCTGCCGATTAGTCCGTTGAGTCTAGCCGTTTATCTCATCGATATCCTGGCTTTCAGCCAACCTAACGTTCCTTTGTGCTTACTGTTGACGTTGGCGTAGCTTAGTCACGTCAGTCAGGTTGTTTAGAACCACACTCGATGCGGTCTCGTGTGGTTTTTCAGCCGCATTTGGACGTTAGGCCACTTGCTGATGCTCCTGTTGACGTTCAAGACGTTCACTAACAATCGGAGTTGACTTGTTTTGACGCTGTGCGTCAACCTCCGCATTCTAGAGTTGTTTTGACTGCTCAGTCTAGGCAGTCAAAGCAGTCTCGAGTGGACGCTGTGCGTCCTCACGCACCTGTTGTGGTTGACAGTTCAGTTGTTGACAGTTCACAGACTGTCAAGCAGTTACATGACGTTGCGTTCTGGTCCGCTACTAATGCACCAGTGAGTGTGGACTCTGCTTGTAAAGCATTGCCACCACGGTAGGTCTCTCCCTTGCTTGAGACTCAGCTTTTATCGGACAAGGTTCCTGTAGATGAGGAAGTTGCTGTTCCCCCTCCTACTGATATTCCCTTGAGGACTCTGTCAGATGGAGAGGAGCCTAAAGCTGCTTAGCCTCCTATGGACTTTAATTAAATCATGATGATTTTTTTAAGGATCTTTGTCCGGATCCTTTTGTAACTGCTGCTCCTCGTTCGCCTAAACGTCAGAGCTTACACTAGGCCTAGCTACTTCGAAGCCGTTGTTTTTAAGCTAGTGCTCTCTCGCTCTCCTAGAGAGCTTTACGTTGGCTAGGCGACTGGTTTTTCACCAGGAGGAGTTTGGGGGATACAGCCTTTGCTTTCCCTTCTTTTAAACTGGTTTATAGAGCGAGAGTCTGATATGACATGAAAGAAGTTCTCGGCTTGGGAGTTCATGCCTCTGCCCAGATAGACTTCTCAATTCTTGTAGACTCTCCCTGGCGCCTGGCCAGGAGACGCTCCAAGTTGTTTACAGGTCAACTTCACAGCTGTTTTCGAGCCTTTGAAGTTTTGCTGTACAATTATGTCATGCATAACAAGGCTTTCAGGGATGGTAAGCGGTACCGCCTCAGTCGCTAACCCCGTCTGTTGCCACACCTGCTCCCGTAGACCCTAAATGGGCTTTGCTGCAAGACATGCAGTCCAAGCTTGCGTCCTTGATAGAGGACTTTAATGCGGAGAAGGTTGCTACCGAACCTTCTGGCCAACAACCTTCCAACCGGTCGGTTGTGCGCCCTGTTGACGCTGAGGTAACCTACTCGCGTCTGCCAGTTGAGGTGGTTCCTCCACCGATGCGACCCAGTGTGGGTTGCCAGCCGCACGTTGACGTTAAGCGACACTCGGAGGTGGTTGTTGACGTTCAGGACGTTCAACAACCAGCAGAGGTGACTTGTTTTGACGCAGTGCGTCAACCTCAGCAACCCGGTAGGGTGTTGACTGCACAACCCAGACGGTCTAGACAGTCTCGGGTTGACGCTGTGCTTCCTCGCGCACCCATGGTTGTTGACAGTTCACAGACTGTGCAGCAGTTCCATGATGTTGCGTCCGGCTCCGTCACGCATCCACCAGTGCGACCGGACTCAGCGAGCCAGACGTTGCCCACTCCGTTGCCGTTTCCTCATCAGTTTTTGGATGAGGAACCCTCTGATGAGGACGTTGCTGAACAACAAGACGATCAGCCCCCAGAATAGATCAAGCCCTGCTATCCATCCAGAAGATGCTGAAGAAGGAACGCTGCTCAGTCAGGCTGTGGATGAGTCTGGTAGGGACGCTGTCATCCGTGGAACAATTTGTGTCACAAGGAAGACTACACCTCCGTCCTCTTCAATACCATCTAGCTTTTCACTGGAAAAAGGACAAGACGCTAGAAGCGGTCTCGATCCCGGTTTCCGAAAAGATAAAGTCTTGTCTGACTTGGTGGAAGGACACTTCAACCTAAGAGAGGGTCTTCCCCTGGCTGTTCAGACTCCCAACCACGTTCTCTTCTCGGACGCATCGGACGTGGGCTGGGGCGCGACACTAGACGGTCGGGAATGCTCAGGACTGTGGAACTCGAGTCAGAGGAGCATGCATATCAACTGCAAGGAGCTGTTGGCAGTACATCTGGCCTTGAAAAGCTTCAAGTCTCTCCTTCGAGGCAAAGTGGTGGAAGTTAACTCGGACATCACCACGGCCTTGGCGTACATCTCCAAACAAGGAGGTACCCACTCACTGACGTTGTACGAGATCGCAAGGGACCTGCTCATCTGGTCAAAAGGTCAAGACATCTCCCTAGTAACGAGGTTCATCCAAGGCGACTTGAACGTCATAGCAGATTGTCTCAGTCGGAAAGGGCAAGTAATTCCAACTGAATGGACCCTCCACAAGGATGTGTGCTAGAGACTTTGGGCCACTTGGGGTAAAACCATCCATAGATCTCTTTGCAACCTCGCTGACCAAGAGGCTTCCAATCTATTGCTCTCCAGTCCCGGACCCAGCAGCAATACATATAGATGCTTTCCTCCTAGATTGGTCACATCTGGATCTCTACGCATTCCCACCGTTCAAGATTGTCAACAAGGTACTGCAGAAGTTCGCCTCTCACGAAGGGACAAGGTTGACGTTAGTTGCTTCCCTCTGGCCCGCGAGAGAATGGTTCACCGAGATACTTCGATGGTTAGTAGACGTTCCCAGTAGTCTTCCTCTAAGGGTAGACCTTCTACGTCAGCCACACGTAAAGAAGGTACTCCAAAGCCTCCACGCTCTTCGTCTGACTGCCTTCAGACTATCGAAAGACTCTCGAGAGCTAGAGGCTTTTCGAAGGAAGCAGCCAGTGCGATTGCTAGAGCAAGGAGAGCTTCTTCCATTAGAGTCTACCAATCGAAGTGGGAAGTCTTCCGAGACTGGTGCAAGTCAGTTTCTGTATCCTCGACCAGTACCTCTGTAGCTCAAATAGCTGTTTTTCTCTTATACCTGAGAAAAGGACGATCCCTTTCAGCTCCCACTATCAAGGGCTACAGAAGCATGTTGGCATCGGTCTTCCGGCATAGAGGCTTAGATCTTTCCAAACATAAAGATCTGCAAGACCTCCTTAAGTCTTTTGAGACCACCAAGGAGCGTCGTTTGGCTACCCCTGGATGGAATTTAGACGTGGTACTAAGATTCTTCATGTCAGACAGGTTGGAGCCGTTACAATCAGCCTCCCTGAAAGATCTCACTCTTAAGACTCTTTTCCTGGTATGCTTAGCCTCGGCTAAAAGAGTCAGTGAGATTCATGCCTTCAGCAAGAACATAGGATTTTCGTCAGAAAAAGCCACTTGTTCGCTACAACTTGGTTTTCTAGCCAAAAATGAGCTGCCTTCTCGGCCTTGGCCTAAATCTTTCGATATCCCCAGCTTATCGGAGATCGTAGGCAATGAACTAGAAAGAGTCTTATGCCCTGTTAGAGCTCTTAAGTTCTATTTAAAGCGTACTAAACCTTTACAAGGCCAATCTGAAGCTTTATGGTGTTCAGTTAAGAAACCATCCTTGCCTTTGTCAAAGAATGCTTGGTCAGACTTTATCAGATTGTTAATACGAGAAGCTCATTCACATCTGAGTGAGGAAGACCGAACTTTGCTTAAGGTGAAGACGCACGAAGTTAGAGCTGTAACAACTTCCGTGGCCTTTAAGCAAAATATATCTCTGCAAAGTATAATGGACGCAACCTATTGGAGAAGCAAGTCAGTGTTCGCGTCATTTTCCTTGAAAGATGTCCAGTCTCTTTACAAGAACTGCTACACACTGGAACCATTCGTAGCAGCGAGTGCAGTAGTGGGTGAGGGCTCAACCACTACAATTCCCTAATTCCATACCCTTTTAATCTTTCTCTTGAAATGTTTTTATTGTTGTTTTTTGGGTTGTCCGGAAGGCTAAGAAGCCTTTCGCATCCTGGTTGATTTGGCGGGTGGTCAAAGTCATTTCTTGAGAGCGCCTAGATTAGGGGTTTTGATGAGGTCCTGTTGTATGGGTTGCAACCCTTGATACTTCAGATCCTAGGGGTCGATCAGCATCCTAAGAGGATCGCGAGGCTCCGTAAGGAAGACGTACTTAAAAGGCAGAGTAATTGTTCAAGTCGACTTCCTTGCCAGGTACCTATTTATTTTGTTTTTGTTATTTTGATAACTTCTAAAATGAAATAAAAACTCTTAGCTCATAAAAGTGTAAACATATATTGCTGGTCTCTACCCACCCCCCTGGGTGTGAATCAGCTATATAATCACCGGCTAAGTTAAATATTGAAAAATGTTATTTTGATAATAAAATAAATTTTTGAATATACTTACCCGGTGATTATAAATTAAAGGACCCTCCCTTCCTCCCCAATAGAGACGCAGTGGGACGAGGAGAAAATTGAGTCTTTGTTTACATTGAGTACTGGGTATCTGGACGACAGATGGCGCTGTTGGGCACACCCGCAACCTGTGTAGCGATCGCTGGCGAGTTTTTACCGTAGAGTTGTCTGTCGGGCAACAGAGTTGCAGCTATATAATCACCGGGTAAGTATATTCAAAAATTTATTTTATTATCAAAATAACATTTTTTGGAAGTTTTTACAGCTCACAGTTCCATCTATAAAAGACCAGGAAACATGGGGACTTTTCCTCCAAAATATTTATCATCATCTTGTTCAATATGAAAAAATTGGTTATTAAGGATAACGAAGACAGACTTCATATGAAGAAATTAGTATAGTCTTACCTAGAAGGTACATCAGATCTAAGTAGAATACTGTATTGTTGCCGTTATACATTACCCATGAATGTCCTTATCCATCCTCATGTCTTCTCGCTTTTATTGCCTCCTCATACATGTTTACTTTGACCTCTGGTAAATTTCTGATCATTTGGTTCTTCTGCAGCTTCACTTTATTATTGTTCTCATTAGGCTGTCTATCATGGATATTTTCTAGATTTAAAGTTTCATGTGCTTTTGTATCTCTTCCTTGGTATATACATGATGGAGAAGACTATGGTATCACATTTAATGAGGTTCTTTTGAATTTTCAAAATGTCTTGAGTATCTTTGCAAACTTTTATTTTTATTAGTTGTATAAGTTTGTAATTTTGTTCCTGGTATTATCCAATGGCCAATGTTTGTTGGACATCTCTATAAGATTGATGTAAGGTGCAGTTTCTTGGTAAGAATGTGATTAATCTTCTACATTTCTTGTATTTCTGCTCCAATAGTTCCTTTTTAACTTTCATTCCTTATTAGCTTCCCCAAGCTGAAAGCTCCTGTGAGCTTATGTAAGCAAAGCTTGTGTGTCTGTCAGTCTAACATAAAATCTCACAATTTTACAGCTTCTGAATAATTAAATCAAATTATTCCAATTTTGTTAAAAAAGGGATAGTTCCTTCTGTTGGAAATTATCTAAAGTAGACGTGAAAAAAGGGAGGGGCCAGTTTAAAGAGCAGTAGGGCTATAGTTTGTCAAATTTGTTTGCAATAATCCACATGTGTAGATCCAAGTTTGTTCCAACCATAACTTCAGGGGCTGGTGTGAGTCCAAAGCTAAAGATGGGGCATATTTTAATCATATGCTTGCACCTGGTGCAAGGTGGTTAAATGAGCAAGTGTCATCGGTGGTCCTTTTACTCAATTATACATATACCAAAGAGTGTGGCCACTTTGTTAATACTTTACTTGGCAGTTAAAACCTTTGCAGTGTCCTTTTTTTCCTTGTTGTATTGCTATCCGTTTTTTAAATTTCACCAAGAAATGTCAATCTATGGTATTGATAAAATTACTGTTAGAATAGAATTTAGAATTTTCAATATTAATCTTACCCGGTGATCATGTAGCTGCAGCTCTGCTGCCCGACAGAAAAAACCTACGGGCGGGATACGCCAGCGATCGCTATACAGGTGGGGGTGTACAACAACAGCGCCATCTGTCGAGTAGGTACTCAGGTACTTCTTGTCAACAAGAACCAATTTTCTCTCTGTCGTGCCACCGGCAAGACCTACTTGATACGCTGTTGTTTCTGGAGTTGATTTTCACGCTATTTGGTGATGTATTCTCTCTAGTTATTAGCTTTCGCTGTACAGGAGTTATCATCAATACCTTATCAAGCTTTATTGATTAGATTTTGGATTATTTGTTGACGACTTGGATAGATTTTGGATTTCCCCCTTTGACTAATTCAAGATGTCTGACCCTACTCAAGTCCCCAAGTACAGGCAGTGTAGCGCTAGGGACTGTTCTAGGCGTCTTCCGAAGGCCTCTATCGATCCTCACACCGTTTGTTCCAATTGTAGGGGTAAAGCCTGTCAATTGGAAGATCGATGTGAGGAATGCGCTGGGCTTTCGGAATTCGATTTTCAAGAATTCCTTAAGAATGCACGTAGGCTAGAGAAGGATAGGATCAGGAGGAGTTCGTCTCGCTCTTTTGATTTTTCCTCTCCCCATGCCCCTCAACCTATTCCTTCCCCTGTAGTGGTTACACCTGACCCTTCTACTAGCTCTCAGCAACCCTCGATGACGGACATGATGCGTGCCATTCAGGCTCTTGGTGACAGAGTTGAGTCATTAGCGAATGACCGCAATCAACTCTTAGCCGACGTCAAAGAGTTGAAGGAGAAAAGTGCAGTGGGAAGTGTAGTGAGTGCAAGTGCTGTGAAAAGTGTCAGTGTTACGCATGAGGGTGCATCTGTTCGTGCCAGTCGTCCTCCCAGTCCGGGACCTCTTGCAAGCTCCCAAGCCCAGGGGAGAAGCAATGTCGAAGGACCAAAGGGTTCGACAGGCCTTGATCAGCGTACAGATGTACCCTCAGTGGTTGCGGACGTATCTTGCAGAGATCGTCCCACCCACAAACAGACGAGTGAGCCCATTCATTCCTCGTCTGCGGAAGAAGTTTCTCGTCAGAAACGCTGGACCAAGGTCTCACGACCTTTCAAGCGCAAGGTCCCTTCCGAGCGAGTCCAACGGCCCAGGTGTAGCCACTGGGTCAGTTCGGACTCGCCGCAGTCTTCCGAAGACTGCACACCTCCCAAGAGAGGTAGAGTGGTTCCGCAGCAGGCAATCACTCCGTCTGTTGCTGCACCAACCGCTGTAGACCCTAAGTGGTCTTTGCTGCAGTCTATGCAGACTCAGCTAGCTTCCTTCATGCAGGAGTATCGTGCTGAGAAGGTTGACGCTGCACCCGTTAACCCACAACCTGCCACGGTTGTGCGCTCAGCTGACACTGCGGCTGCCTGCTCCCACACTCCGGCTGTGAGAGCTCCACCACCGATGCGCAGTCGACCCTGCCAGACGCATGTTGACGTTAGCCGACGTGCGGCACCCTCCGTTGACATGCGTGAGCTACCGCATCAGCAGTGGGAAGGTGCTGTCAAGCTGCCGTGTTTTGACGCAATGCGGCAGTCTCCGCAACCCACGGCAGTCCCCACCACGCACCACCACTCCGCTTTTGTTGTTGCCAACTCTCAGACTGACCAGCAGCGGCATGATGTTGGATCCAGTGCAGCTACGCATGCACCCGTGCTGCCGGATTCAGCCGTTCAGCTTTCTTCTCCTCCTTTGCCGCTTCCTCCTCAGCATTCGGATGAAGGAATCTCTGATGACGACGAAGCTGCTCATTTGGACGATCAACACTCCGACATAGATGAACCCAAGACTACGCCTCCCTCCTTAGACTTTAGGAAAGTCCTTGCTCTGTTTAGGGAGTTGTATCCGGACCAGTTTGTGTCTGCAGCCCCACGCTCACCTCCCTCTGAGTTCGCTTTAGGCATGCAGTCAGCAGCGCCTGCCTTTACGAAGCTCGTACTCCCGCGCTCATCCAAGAGAGCTTTAAGGGTACTGGGAGAGTGGTTGCAGGCCAAGAAGCAACTTGGGAAGACGTCCTTCATCTTTCCCCCCACCAAGCTTGCTTCCAAATCTAGCGTCTGGTATGCCACGGGAGAAGATCTCGGCTTGGGAGTTCCTGCCTCTGCCCAGGGCGACTTCTCAAGTCTGGTAGACTCTCCCCGCAGACTGGCTATGAGACGCTCCAAGATTTGCTGGACCTTTTCGGACATGGACCATCTTTTAAAGGGAGTTTTCCGTGCGTTTGAGATCTTCAATTTCCTGGACTGGTGTTTGGGAGCGTTGAGCAGAAAGACCTCCCCTTCGGATAAGGACTCTGCCATGCTCATCATGTCATGCATGGACAAAGCCATTCGGGATGGATCTGGCGAGCTTGCGGCTTCTTTCGTGTCTGGAGTTCTTAAGAAGCGAGATCACCTTTGCTCCTTCTTGTCGGCGGGGATCACACCATGTCAGAAGTCAGAGCTGATGTTTGCTCCGCTATCCAAGTGTCTCTTTCCTGAAGAGCTGATCAAGGGGATTGCCGCCTCGTTGATCCAGAAAGACACCCATGACCTGGTGGCGTCATCCGCACGTAAAGTCACAGCTTTACCTTCCGTGCCTAGACCTAGGATGGACACACCAGCGTCTAGGTTCATTCCGCCCTTTCGTGGCAGAACCTCCAGCAGAGGAGGTACCCGTGCCGATAGTCAACGTGGCAAAAAGAAGAAGGGTTCCAAGTCCTCAAAAGGCAGAGTCTGACTGCCATCTTCTCCAGACAGCAGTGGGAGCCAGGCTCAAGAACTACTGGCAGGCCTGGGAGAACAGGGGTGCAGACGCACAGTCTGTGAAGTTACTCAGAGAGGGGTACAGGATTCCATTCTTGCGCAAGCCCCCTCTAGCAACAACTCCCATCGACCTCTCTCCCAGGTACAGAGAGGAGGACAAGAGGCTAGCTTTACAGCAAGAGGTGTCTCTCTTGCTACAAAAGGGAGCGGTAGTCATAGTCCGGGACCATCAATCCCCGGGCTTCTACAACCGTCTCTACTTAGTAGCGAAGAAGACAGGAGGGTGAAGACTGGTGCTGGACGTCAGTGCTCTAAATGTCTTTGTCACCAAGCAGACGTTCACCATGGAGACGACGAAGTCGGTGCTAGCATCGGTCAGGAAGGAAGACTGGATGGTCTCGTTAGACCTAAAGGACGCGTACTTTCACGTCCCCATCCACCCAGATTCCCAACCTTTCCTAAGGTTCGTCTTTGGGAAGGTGGTTTACCAGTTCCAAGCCCTGTGCTTTGGCCTAAGCACGGCACCTCTAGTGTTTACCAAGCTGATGAGGAATATTGCCAAATTCCTGCATTTAGCAGACATCAGAGCCTCCCTCTATTTGGACGACTGGCTTTTAAGAGCTGCGTCAAGTCGTCGCTGTCTGGAGAATCTCAAATGGACTATGGATCTGACCAAGGAATTGGGTCTCCTGGTCAATATAGAAAAGTCCCAACTCGTCCCATCCCAAACTAGTCTATCTAGGTATGGAGATTCAGAGTCAAGCTTTTCGGGCTTTTCCGTCGGCCCCCAGAATCAGTCAAGCCCAAGAATGCATCCAGAGCATGCTGAAAAGGAACCGATGTTCAGTCAGACAGTGGATGAGTCTAATAGGGACGCTTTCATCGCTGGACCAGTTCATCGCGTTAGGGAGACTCCACCTCCGACCCCTTCAGTATCACCTAGCTGCTCACTGGAGAAAGGACATGACGCTAGAAGCGGTCTCAGTTCCTATATCCGAAGAGATGAAGTCTGCACTGACTTGGTGGAAGAACAACATTCTTCTCAAGGAAGGTCTACCACTGGCTGTTCAGACCCCCGACCACCTTCTCTTCTCGGACGCATCGGACACGGGCTGGGGTGCGACACTGGACGGTCGGGAATGCTCGGGCACGTGGAATCCGGATCAAAGAGCACTTCACATCAACTGCAAGGAGCTACTGGCAGTTCATCTGGCCTTGAGAAGCTTCAAGTCCCTCCTTCTAGGCAAGGTGGTGGAGGTGAACTCCGACAACACTACAGCCTTGGCGTACATCTCCAAGCAAGGAGGGACTCATTCGAGGACGTTGTTCGAGATCGCAAGGGACCTCCTCACCTGGTCAAGAGATCGAAAGATATCGCTTGTAACGAGGTTCATTCAAGGCGACATGAACGTCATGGCAGACCGCCTCAGCCGGAAGGGTCAGATCATCCCTACAGAATGGACCCTTCACAAGAATGTTTGCAACAGACTATGGGCCCTGTGGGGTCAGCCCACCATAGATCTGTTCGCTACCTCGATGACCAAGAGGCTCCCAAATTATTGCTCACCGATTCCGGACCCAGCAGCAGTTCACGTAGATGCCTTTCTTCTGGATTGGTCCCATCTAGACCTTTATGCGTTCCCCCCGTTCAAGATTGTCAACAAGGTACTGCAGAAGTTCGCCTCTCACGAAGGGACAAGGTTGACGTTGGTTGCTCCCCTCTGGCCCGCGAGAGAATGGTTCACCGAGGTACTGCAATGGCTAGTAGACGTTCCCAGGACTCTTCCTCTAAGAGTGGACCTTCTGCGTCAGCCGCACGTAAAGAAGGTACACCCAAGCCTCCACGCTCTTCGTCTGACTGCCTTCAGACTATCGAAAGACTCAAGAGCTAGAGGCTTTTCGAAGGAGGCAGCCAGAGCGATTGCCAGAGCAAGGAGGACATCCACTCTCAAGGTCTACCAGTCAAAATGGGAAGTCTTCCGAAGCTGGTGTAAGGCGAATTCAGTATCCTCAACCAGTACCTCTGTAACGCAGATAGCTGACTTCCTTTTACACCTAAGGAATGTAAGATCCCTATCAGCTCCTACGATCAAAGGTTACAGAAGCATGATGGCAGCAGTCTTCCGCCACAGAGGCTTAGATCTTTCCACCAACAAAGATCTACAGGACCTCCTTAAGTCTTTTGAGACCTCAAAGGAGCGTCGGTTAGCCACACCAGGTTGGAACTTAGACGTGGTTTTAAGGTTCCTGATGTCAGCAAGGTTTGAACCGCTTCAATCAGCCTCTTTTAAAGATCTCACTTTGAAGACTCTTTTCCTCGTTTGCTTAGCAACAGCTAAAAGAGTCAGTGAGATACACGCCTTCAGCAGGAACATAGGATTTACATCTGAAACGGCTACATGTTCCTTACAGCTTGGTTTTTTAGCTAAAAACGAGCTCCCTTCTCGTCCTTGGCCCAAATTGTTCGAGATTCCAAGTCTGTCCAGTTTGGTTGGAAACGAACAAGAGAGAGTACTATGCCCAGTAAGAGCTCTTAAGTACTATTTAAGACGTACAAAGCCATTACGAGGACAATCAGAAGCTTTATGGTGTTCTATTAAGAAACCTGCTTTACCGATGTCGAAGAACGCAGTCTCTTATTACATCAGACTTTTGATTAGAGAAGCCCATTCTCATCTGAATGAGGAAGACCATGCTTTCCTGAAGGTAAGGACACATGAAGTTAGAGCTGTCGCTACTTTAGTGGCCTTCAAACAAAACAGATCTCTGCAGAGTGTAATGGATGCAACCTATTGGAGAAGCAAGTCAGTGTTCGCATCATTTTACCTTAAAGATGTCCAGTCTCTTTACGAGAACTGCTACACCCTGGGACCATTCGTAGCAGCGAGTGCAGTAGTAGGTGAGGGCTCAACCACTACATTCCCATAATCCCATAACCTTTTTTAATCTTTCTCTTGAAATGCTTTTTATTGTTGTTTTTGGGTTGTACGGAAGGCTAAGAAGCCTTTCGCATCCTGGTTGATTTGGCGGGTGGTCAAATTCTTTCTTGAGAAGCGCCGAGATTAGAGGTTGTGATGAGGTCCTTTAGTATGGGTTGCAGCCCTTCATACTTCAGCACCTAGGAGTCGCTCAGCATCCTAAGAGGATCGCTAGGCTCAGTAAGGAAGACGTACTTAAAAAGGCAGAGTAATTGTTCAAGTCGACTTCCTTACCAGGTACTTATTAATTTTATGTTTGTTATTTTGAATAACTGCTAAAATGAAATACGGGATACTTAGCTTCTATTGTTAACATGTATGCTGGTCTCCACCCACCCCCCTGGGTGTGAATCAGCTACATGATCACCGGGTAAGATTAATATTGAAAAATGTTATTTTCCTTAGTAAAATAAATTTTTGAATATACTTACCCGGTGATCATGAATTAAAGGACCCTCCCTTCCTCCCCATAGAGACCCAGTGGACCGAGGAGAAAATTGGTTCTTGTTGACAAGAAGTACCTGAGTACCTACTCGACAGATGGCGCTGTTGTTGTACACCCCCACCTGTATAGCGATCGCTGGCGTATCCCGCCCGTAGGTTTTTTCTGTCGGGCAGCAGAGCTGCAGCTACATGATCACCGGGTAAGTATATTCAAAAATTTATTTTACTAAGGAAAATAACATTTTTTTTGTGTGTATAGTTATTGTATCAATCGGTCTGTCATTCATATCTTTCCTTTCTAACCCTATACGGTATAATTTACATATAGCGGTGTAGATGTTTTGGTTATAGTTTTATAAATGTACTATACTACTTATTGCCAAACCAATTAGGATAAACATGATTATTTTATTGTTATACTTGTCAAAGTTATGTCACAGCAATTGAGGATCTAGGCTTTGAGTCTGCACTACATTCTTAGCACCCTTGTCTAGTTTTTTTTATTTTATTGTACAGTGCAGTGGAGTATTTATTTGAAGATCTTTCAAAAGTCACCCAGAAGAAAATTTTCATATGCCACATTTTAGTACTGTAATACCCATAGAGCAAAGGCAAAGTTTTTTTTTGATTAGTGAAATCAAAATTGTTTTACATTTTGAATTTTTTTATTTGCAAATATGTATCATTATTAATGTAACAAGATTGAAACCTTGAGTGAAGTTGCTTTAATCCTAAGAACACTATGGAGGACAGTTTAATCAATTATTCAATGTGGTTATTACTAGAGAATACTATACAATATTTTTTATGATAGTACTTTATCTTGATGTTTCATAAATCCATTACCATCAAATGGCTAAGGAACCTATTTATATGCTTAGGGTTTTAGGTTTTAATATAGTAGTCATTGTACGAGTATTAGGGTACAATATTTGATAGCATTTTCAGTCCCTTTTTTAGCTTTAATTTGATACTATCAGCTTAGGTACAACCTTTTCTTATTTTTTATTTGATACTGTAAGCCTTGGTATAGTACTATAACTCCAGGTTGATAATACATAAAATGTCTTATGAGGTGTAGTATTTTTTTTCATAGTGATGATGATAATTTCACTTACATGGTAAGATTGCTGTTTGATGTCACGTTCGCTTCGGAGTGCCATGAGCCAGCAATGCTCTTCACCTCAAAAAGGCCTGGACAGCTGTTACAACCAATGAGGGGCAACCTCCAGCGATGAAGGTCTCTGCTGTGTTGTAAATTGCATAGTGAAATTGTAAGGTTTTCCAGCGGATCTCTGCCCTCAGATTTAGGACATTCACTATGTACAGTATAGGCATGTCACTTAGATGAAAAGTATTCCAAAGTGTATTTCTTGGTTTTCCTTAACCCTTTTGATATTCAGATTGTTTAGTTTAAGATGATAATGATACAGAACAGTTATCCAGTGAGTTTTTAAATTTTTTTTTATAGTATTGGCTCTACTAAAATGGAACTTATTTTTCCAGGAACATTCTTTTTCAATTGGAGTAAAAGCACTGGATGGTGCCATTAGATTATTATTTTAATCAATTAGTGACAATCGTCATTGATGTTGCTACTAAAGAGAAAAATTTTAAGAATGTAGAGCTACGTGAAAGTGTTTTATGGGCAAATTGCTGCTGTGAATTGCAAAAGGCATTGGTAAGGTGTGTTGATGGCATACTCCTATTCTTCATGTACATTCATTATGTCAGAATTCGGTCTAATAGGAGCAAATTAAACATATAACTTGTATGCTTGTATGTGGAGAATTGGAAACTGGATTAAGATGATAAAATTCTAAAGGGTTAAGCATTTCCATAAGAAAATATTGCTCATTGTACTGTATTTAGGCTCAAAATAAGAGACCTAATAGTTCAGGTTACTCATGCATGGTATTTAATGTTTGGAGCACTATGCACATTACTCTACATCAATTATTATTATCTACTATTATTTTATTTTTAAAATACCCATTTTTAATTTCCACTCCTGCCTTATGGTAATAAAAAAATGTTATAGCTTGAAAAACTTTCTAAAGAGTACTTTTTTCATTAATAGAGTTTACTTTTATAAATTTCTTCTAGCTTCTTAACTTTCCTTTTCTGAATGAAAGACAACTGTTTCTGTAAAAAATAATTTTCTTTATTTAAGCATTTTAACTGAAGAACATAAAGTATTATTATTACTGGCTGAGTTACAACCCTAGTTGAAGAACTAGGAAATTCTAAGCCCAAGGGCTCCAACAGGAAAAGATATTTATATTTTTGTACATTTTCATCATAAAAAGTAAATACCACAGTATACATTAACAATTAGTGTTTTGTATTATCTCTATCCGTAAAAGATTTGTAATATTGACATTGTTAAAAGTAATGTACTGTATAAGCTATTTATTTTTTTTCAAATGGCAGTTTATCCTTGCCATAGCTTTGAGAATGAGCTTTGTTTTTGGTATCATTAACAGAACCTTTTAACAGTTTTCATGTATTTGAAAGGTTAAGAATCATGTGCTTATATTTTTTGCTTTTTCATCTCCTCTTATTTAGCTTTTGCTACTTTTTGAACTGCTTATTTAGCCATTATTCTTTTGCTTAATTATGTAAAGTTAAGCTTTTTCTGTTTTGAATTTTTTATTTTTATTGCCCCTCCCTTCTTTGTAACAGGCCATTACTGTTTTTGCTCAACCTCTGCCCTAAATCTGCTTTAAGATTAATTGCTGTTGCATATTTGCGCCTATATATAAACTTCATTACAAGGTACTCTTATGAATCTCCTTATGTTTTTACCTCTGTTTGCAATGTAAGGTTAGGGGTGGACAAGTCAAATGCCAGATACAATATTGCACCTGTCTTAATCATCAAAATGGTGGTCAGTGATAGGTGAGTCCACCTTGCCATTAAAAGTCAATAGTTAAAGATGTCCAAGTGCCCTACCAACTACCTTTTATTCCTTCTTTATTCCTATTCAGGGTCAAATTACGTGTCTGTTTGGTTTTGTTGTTACACTCCCATCATTGAAATTTAGAGGTGAGAGTTTAAATTTTCATTTGTTCTGTAACTGGAATACAAAACACGCTTTTTATTAGGGGTTATACTTTCGGCGGAGCTGAAATAACGAGCCATTAAAATTTAGCGAGGGTTAACTACCCACACTGCTAGTTTGCAGGGGTAGGGTGGGGTAGTTTGCTACCACTCCTGTTCACACACCTGTGATTTAGTTACTTTACTTTTGGCTCGGATCTAGAGCGGTTGTTTCCTCTCTCCCTCCTCGCCTATTCTGGACTGCCATTAATTTTTGTCTTTTAACTTACTTTTTCTTATATTTGTATATATATATGAAAACATTCTTAATGTTTATGTATATATATGTGTATAGAAATGTGATAAGTTTCCTTTTCAGTGTTTATGCTGTGTGTGTGATACATATACGACAACGACACTTGCGTACATTAGCAAGGCCAGCACAGTTCCACTTCGTGGGGAATGACCTCTCCCTCTCTGGTCCATCGGTCTTCCCGTTGGCATATAACCGTTAACTCGGCCACCGCAGGGGAATCGTCATCGCCTGGACCCTCTTCATTCAACTATTGTCTTCACCTTTTCCTTTTTCCTACGGGAAACATGGATTTCTGAGCGAAGGGATTGTAGCCTCTCAAAGATTGACTACGGTCTTTCTCTTCTCGAGGTCGTTCACCTTTACAACAACAGTGTACTATTAGAGAAGCTCCTTTCCCATGCGCGGGTTAGGTTGCTCTTCCGATTGTTTGTCTCAATTATATTTAGTGAAAATATAATTGTATTTTAACTTTTCAGCTTTTCTCCGTGGGGAACACTTCCCTTCGGAGGATCAGTGGTTCTCACTATCATTGAATATTCTAAGCTGATTTAGATAATTGTAGTTCTGTTTTTATTACGGTTACTCCGCTTCCCCCTTCTCCCGTGGATGTCGACTGGGGAAGGAAGGGCGCAATACTTAATTTTATGTTGTACCCATGGGGTTCCTCTTCGGAGTTCCTCCTAGGGAATTTGTTAAATAATTAATTTTTTTTTTGTCGGCGCAATACTTATTTTATGTTGTTCCCTTGGGGTTCCTCTTCGGAGTTCCTCCCTAGGGAATTTCTGTTAAATAACTAATTTTATTTTTACCAAGTTAACTTTGAAATTTTTCTTCGTTCGACTAAGAGTGCCGACGAAGCAGAGCTGTTCTGTTCATGCGTGGGGAATCTGTTGTCACTGCTGTCCCTCAGAAGACGTCGTTATGAGTGTCATCCCTTCTCTTAGAAATACTCCGGTGACAACATGACCAGCACTTCAGATCATCTTAGAACGCTAAAGGAGGTTCGCCTCCAGGGGTTGGACAACTTCCCTTCCGAGGGAAGTTTCCTCCCCAGGTGTGAGGTTGTTTCTCCCTTCAGAGGGAGAACTTCCCTCATCTTAATAAATTCTTCGTCTCCGACTGCTGTTGCTGCCTTTGCCCAGACCTCTCTCCCCCCTTGCTGAGTTTCTCTTTCTTCAGGGGGGGAGCACGGTCTTGGCAAGTATCTTCTACGAACTGCTTAAAGGTCAGCTTGCTGATCCACCGGCTTTCTACGAAGTGTTCACCCCTCTCGTTTGCGAGAGAGGCCACTCATAGACTCCTCTTCAGAGGATCGCTACTGTTGAAGGTCAGCTTGCTGATCCACCGGCCCTCAATGGGCGTCTTCTAGTCTCTTTTACGAAGTGCTCACCTCTCTCGTTCACGAGAGAGGCCACTCATAGAGACTCCTCTTCAGAGGATCGCTACTGTTAAAGGTCAGCTTGCTGATCCGCCGGCCCTCATAGGCGTCATCAGGGGTGTCTTCAAGTCTCTTCTACGAAGTATTCACCTCTCTCGTTTGCGAGAGAGGCCACTCATAGAAACACCTCTTCGGAGGATCAAACAGACCTACCAGCACAGCAGACCTACCGATCTACCAGCGCAACCTTGTGCTGCAACGTAGTCCTTTCAACTTCGGTCCTGGACTCTAATGCGGACCTTTTACGGTCCCCATTGGTGGATGCTCGCCACTCCAAAGGGCACATCCCAGTTCCTGATTGTTCTGCCAGCTGACCTACCAATCTACCAGCACAACCTTGCACTGCAACGTAGTCCTTTCAACATCGGTCCTGGACTCTAACGCGGACCTTTTTTCGGTCTCCAGCGGTGGATGCTCGCCCTTCCAAAGGGCACATCTCAGTTTCTGATCGGCCTGCCACTGGTCGCCCTGCCAGCTGACCTGCCAACCTACTAGCGCTACCTTCGCGCGCGCGCCAACAGTCTCCTGTGTGCGCCCCCTCCGACAGTCTTCCGCTCGCTCCCCCTCCGACAGTCTTCCGCTCCCGCCCCCTCCGACAGTCTTCCGCGTGCGGGTGCCGATGGTCTCCTGCGTGCGCCAACGATCTCCCGCGCGTGCGCGCCAACAGTCTTGCGTGCGGCGACTTTCTTGCGTGCGGCGACTTTCTTTCGAGCGCTGGCGCCTATGGTCTCGGTGTCAACCTTGCATTAACACCGGAACTTCTGAAGTCTTTTTACTAAGATCCAGTGATCAGGGTAAATCTACGGAAGTCTTCCCTACTTCCCTCCCAAAAGACTGGTGTATCTGGGAATGATTCTAGACACCAATCTCCACAAAACCTTCTCGAAACGAGAACGACTCCCATTCCAAGAGACTTGAGTCGGAAAAAGAAGAGAGGAGGGACCATAGTGCTGCGCCACACGACCTCAGCCCTCTGGACAGAGCCCGAAAGTACCTTCACTTAAATCTCTTAAGAGATGAAGGCCAACTTTCCGGTCCTTCAGCAGCCTCATCGGTTCCTAACAGACCACTCAGTGATGTGATGGACGACACACCACACACCACATAGAGACTCGCATCGATAAGCAAGAAGGAACTTGCTCGTACCCTCTTCCCATCTAACAGTATAAACACTAAGATGGGCCAAAGTCCATTAGGTACCACTATCAGCCTGCTTCATTCCAGACTGGAAGAACGTGCTCGCCGACACTCTGTGCACAGCATCTCAGATAAGGTATACCGAATGGACTTTGGATCGCCATGTAGCCGACAAAGTCCCGACTTTATGAGGCCCTCCAACTAGGGATCTGTTCGTAACGCTCCTGAATCTCAGGCTGCCGTTGCTCCCCAGCCCTAGACCCCAAGGCTCTCTGGCAACAATGGTGGGTACAACAATGACGTTTACGTCTCGTCCTTGTGTTATCTGGAGAAGGGCACTCAAGAAGGCTAGAATATCGGTCAACCTCTCAAGGACTCTCCTAGCTCCGCTATGGCATTATGCAGAACGGTTTCCAAACCTTTTGCAGCTGCTGATAGTGTCTCCAAGAGAACCCCCTCCACATCACAGACAACCCACTTCGACACCTACCACAAGCTATAGCTTTGCTATCATTGTACGCCTGGAGACTACCCAATACCTCTTTGCGCAAAGGGTGTCTAGATATCTGAGGAATTCCTCAGCATCAGTCTACCAGGCAGTATAACGTCATATATGGTTGGTGTCATGTGAAAGTGTCTCTCTCCACTCGATAGCTCGATTCAGGCAATAGTGGAATCCTCGAGTATATACAAGTATATACAAGAGGAAAAGACCCCCTATTCAGTTCCGACAGGTAAAGATGATCACTCAACCTTGATCCTTCACCTTCAAACTAAAAGAAAGGGTCACCCTCTCATCGATAAACTTTTCCTAACTCATACGGACTTACAACTTGCCTTTCCCCAGTCGGAATTGAGACCTTCCTCTCGGAACATGGTTAAAATACTCCGATCCCTAAAGGGACCTCCTTGTCTTCCACTTCACCAGGCAACAAATTTTCTCCTGATTTAAGAACTCAATGTTCCTACACACTCGGACAGCAACCATACGAGTCAAGGAACTTCATGGTCTCTCTATCAACATCGCCCATTATTGAGAAGGGCAAAAGACAATGTTCAGTTTCGTCCCTGAGTATGTCGCAGACACAGTCTCCAGAGGCGACGGATCCTACACAAGTCTCAACTCGGGGTAAGGTATGAGAATTTTCCCAAAGAAAACGGCAACAGCCTGCCCGGGTCCCTTCTCTTGTCATCAGCACTGGGAGAGACTAGAGGAGGATCACCGAAACATCATCTCGACATGGCGACTCACAGTGTCAGGGGCATAATTATGCCCCTGGTCCTTCTTAGCAGATTACTTTGTGACGCAGGTTTTACAAGAAAAGATGTGAATGCTCCAGGTGACTTTCACAACCCTTCTCCTGCAAGACGTGACCCACAGGAACTCGATACGATCTCTATCGGTCCTGTGGTGGCTGCACAACAGCTGGTTGTATACCTCAAGCTCCTTATTGGACAAAGTAGCAGAAGGTTGAGGGCACCGTTATCCAGTTTTAGTCTGCATGAATGAAAAGATTTGACTGGCTCTTATTCTTTTCTTCATCCTACCCTCTCGTGGGGAAAGCAGCATCCTGGGTTCTCTGCATAAGCTGACCTCAAACCACTGCAGGTGAACCATGCTCCCTTGTGTACCTAGTATTAAGCTAATACTGTTGCGTCCCCATACCCTGGTGAGGTGGTATGGGGAAGTCTTGGTTACATCAGGTTTTTCCTACATAGACTTTGAATAACTCTACCTAGACAGTCACACTTCTGCACGTCTCAACACACAGCTTGCGTAGGCCGCGGACCTTGCGTAGCAAGGTTTAGCGAGGGCAGGGGCTCCTTATTTTTGAGTACTAACATACTCAGATAAGGAGCCCCCGTGCAAAGCCAAAAGACAGATTGGCAGGGACATCCACCCTTCCTAATGGGTGAGTCACTCCTAATAAATAGCGTGGTTTGTATTCCAGTTACGGAACAAATGACAAATTCGTAGAAAATTTGTAGTTTTCAATATTAAACTTAGCCGGTGATTATATAAGCTGCAACTCTGTTGCTCGACAGAAAACTCTACGTTCAAAATACGCCAGCGATCGCTATGCAGGTAGGGGGTGTACATCAACAGCGCCATCTGTCGAGCAGGTACTCAGTACTCAATGTAAACACAGAACCAATTTTCTCTCTGTCGGGCTACCGGCAAGACCTACTAATTCGCTGTTACAAACTGGATTTGTTTTCACAACTATTTGGTGAAGTACACTATTCTAGTTTTGAGCTTTCGCTATGCAGGCGTTTTATCTTCATCTCAAAACTTGAACTCGTTTTGGATAGATTTAATTATGGTGACAAAGAGATTATGGACTCTCTTTCACTTTTAAATGGCCGACCCTTCCCTTAGACGGAAGTGTGTTTAGGTTTTTAGTAATTTTGCTTAACACGTTATAGATCTATATATTTTATATCTCTCCGCCTTTATTAGGCCTCTTCGATTAACTTTCCATTTATTATAAACATATAAAAATAAATTTTTATGTTTTGTTTATATGCGACCTTTCCTGATAGTAGGCGGTCCTAACTTGGAACCGAAGTTAATCAACGTTGAGCCCGTTATATCATATTTAGCCTTTAAAGAATTTAAAACTTTTTAAATTTAATGTTTTTTGAAAGAATTTCTTTGATAGTCTTCGTACTGTTTTCAAAGATGAACTAACGTTTAGTTTTTTAGACTACGCAGTTGTTGACGTTCAGGACGTTCAACATGCGCTCTATCGTTACGATAGAGAGAGAGTGTATCACGGTTTCACTTTGCAGTAAGAGTAAATCGATTCTGACGTTTTGTTCATTCTTTCTTAGCTTAAATGTTTTAAATTCTAAATTAAAGGAACTTTTTATTTGGAAAACCTTTCAGTTTTTTCCTTTAGTCAAATAACATGTTTTTTTGACGATATATAATTGGGCTCTTCTCTTAGGTGCGAAATCAAGAGAGAAAGAGAGAGAGAGATAGAGACGGAGGGAGAGGAGGAGAGAAAACGTTCCGTTCAAGCGGGTAACGTTGCTCTCGTGTTTCTCTCGTCCCTAGTCTCTGTACGGGGAGGAAGGTAAAACGTTTCTAGGGTTTTATTCTTGTCCCCAGGCTATGTGCGGTGAGAGATTGTAAACGTAGTTTATTTGAACTAGTGTTTAGTCTCTTTCCCAGCCACTGAATTTTTTATTTTTATATGTTTTCTGTTTTTTGCTAGTATTAATGAGCTGCATTATACGACTGATTTCGCAATTACTACCTTTTAATGAAGGGTAGAATTGCGTGTTTCAGGTAGAAATCGGTAAAAGTTTCGATTTCAGTGAAATAAGTGCAAAACAGAAAATCGATAAAGTGATATGCGCAAAGTGTTACAGTGTTGCGTCCGAGGGTTCGTCTGTTCGTGCCTGTCGTTCACCTAGTCCGGGACCTCTTGCAAGCTCCCAAGCCCAGGGGAGAAGTAATGTCGAACGACTTATGGGTTCGAGAGGCCTTGATCAACGAACAGACGTTTTTCCCTCCGTGGTTTCGGGCGTATCTACCCAAGATCGCCCCACCCACACAAAGACGAGAGAGCCCATTTATTTCTCGTCTGCGGAAGAGGGTTCTCGTAAGAAACCATGGACCAAGGTCTCGCGGCTTATTAAGCGCAAGTCGGTCCCTTCCGCGCAAGTCCAACGGCCCAGTTGTAGCCACTGGGTCAGTTCGGACTCGCTGCAGTCTTCCGACGACTGCTCACCTCCTAAGAGAGGCAAAGCGGTACCGCATCAGGCAGTCACACCGTCTGTTGCCGCACCTGCTCCTGTAGACCCTAAGTGGTCTTTGCTGCAGACCATGCAGTCTCAGTTAACGTCATTGATGCGGGACTTTCGTGCGGAGAAGGTTGACACTGCACCAACCTCTAGCCTACAACCAACCACGGTTGTGCGTCCTGTGGACGCTGAGGCGACCTTCTGCCGCACTCCAGCTGAGAGAGTCCTGCCACCCATGCGTTCCAGTGTACCCTGCCAGCCGCATGTTGACGTTCAGTAACGCACGGAACCTTCCGTTGACGTTCGCGAGGTACAACAACAGTCTAAGTTGTTTTGTTTTGACGCGATGCGTCAACCTCCGCATTCTAGAGTTGTTTTGACTGCTCAGTCTAGACAGTCAAAGCAGTCTCGAGTGGACACTGTATGTCCTCACGCACCTGTTGTGGTTGACAGTTCAGTTGTTGACAGTTCACAGACTGTCAAGCAGTTACATGACGTTGCCTTCTGGTCTGCTACTAATGCACCAGTTAGAGACTCACTGAGGTAACCTAGCTTTTATCGGACAAGGTTCCTGTAGATGAGGAAGTTGCTGTTCTCCCTCCTACTAATATTCCCTTGAGGACTCTGTCATTTGGAGAGGAGCCTTAAGCTGCTTAGCCTCCTATGAACTTTAATTAAATGATAATGACTTTTTTTTAGGATCTTCGTCCGGATCTTGTAACTGCTGCTCCTCGTTCGCCTAAACGTCAGAACTTACACTAGGCCTAGCTACTTCGAAGCCGTTGTTTTTAAGCTAGTGCTCTCTCGCTCTCCTAGAGAGCGTTACGTTGGCTAGGTGACTGGTTTTTGCACCAGGAGGAGTTTTAGGGATACAGCCTTTTGATTTCCCTTCTTTTAAACTGGCTTATAGAGCGAGAGTCTGATAGGACACGAGAGCAGTTCTCGGCTTGGGAGTTCATGCCTCTGCCCAGATAGACTTCTCAATTCTGGTAGACTCGCCCTGGCGCCTAGCCAGGAGACGCTCAAAGTTGTTTACAGGTCAACTTCTCAACTTTTGTCGAGCCTTTGAAGTTTTGCTGTACTATTATGTCACACATAACAAGGCTTTCAGGGATGGTAAATGGTTCCGCCTCAGTCGCTAACCCCGTCTGTTGCCACACCTGCTCCCGTAGACCCTAATGGGCTTTGCTGCAAGACATGCAGTCCAAGCTTGCGTCCTTGATAGAGGACTTAAATGCGGAGAAGAACCTTCTGGCCAACAACCTTCCAACCGGTCGGTTGTGAGCCCTGTTGACGCTGAGGTAACCTACTCGCGTCTGCCAGTTGAGGTGGTTCCTCCTTCTGGCCAACAACCTTCCAACCGGTCGGTTGTGCGCCCTGTTGACGCTGAGGTAACCTACTCGCGTCTGCCAGTTGAGGTGGTTCCTCCTTCTGGCCAACAACCTTCCAACCGGTCGGTTGTGCGCCCTGTTGACGCTGAGGTAACCTACTCGCGTCTGCCAGTTGAGGTGGTTCCTCCACCGATGCGACCCAGTGTGGGTTGCCAGTCGCACGTTGACGTTAAGCGACGCTCGGAGGTGGTTGTTGACGTTCAGGACGTTCAACAACCAGCAGAGGTGACTTGTTGTGACGCAGTGCGTCAACCTCAGCAACCCGGTAGGGTGTTGACTGCACAACCCAGACAGTCTAGACAGTTTCGGGTTGACTGTACAGCAGTTCCATGATATTGCGTCCGGCTCCGTCACGCATCCACCAGTGCGACCGGATTCAGCGAGTCAGACGTTGCACACTCCGTTGCCGTTTCCTCATCAGTTTCGGATGAGGAACCCTCTGATGAGGACGTTGCTGAACAAGACGATCAGCCCCCAGCCCTGCTATCCATCCAGAAGATGCTGAAGAAGGAACGCTGCCCAGTCAGGCTGTGGATGAGTCTGGTAGGGACACTGTCATCCGTGGATCAATTTGTGTCACTAGGAAGACTACACCTCCGTCCTCTTCTATTCCATCTAGCTTTTCACTGGAAAAAGGACAAGACGCTAGAAGCGGTCTCGATCCCGGTTTCCGGAAAGATAAAGCCTTGTCTGACTTGGTGAAAGGACTATATCAACCTTAGAGAGGGTCTTCCCCTGACTGTTCAGACTCCCAACCACGTTCTCTTCTCGGACGCATCGGACGTAGGCTGGGGTGCGACATTAGACGGTCGGGAATGCTCGGGATTATGGAACTCGAGTCAAAGGACAATGCATTTCAACTGCAAGGAGCTACTGGCAGTACGTCTGACCTGGAAAAGCTTCAGGTCTCTCCTTCAAGGCAAAGTGGTGGAGGTGAACTCGGACAACACCACGGCTTTGGCGTACATCTCCAAGCAAGGAGGGACCTACTCTCTGACATTGTACGAGATCGCAAGGGACCTCCTCACCTGG
This sequence comes from Palaemon carinicauda, assembly GCF_036898095.1. Taxonomy (NCBI): domain Eukaryota; kingdom Metazoa; phylum Arthropoda; class Malacostraca; order Decapoda; family Palaemonidae; genus Palaemon; species Palaemon carinicauda. The sequence continues at coordinate 51,399,369 of NC_090752.1, forward strand.
TCAAAAGGTCTAGACATATCACTAGTAACGAGGTTCATCCAAGGCAACTTGAATGTCATGGCAGATTGTCTCAGTCGGAAGGGACAAATAATTCCAACAGAATGGACCCTCCACAACGATGTATGCAAGAGACTTTGGGCCACCTGGGGCCAGCCAACCATAGATCTCTTCGCAACCTCGATGACCAAGAGGCTCCCAATATTTTGCTCTCCAATCCCGGACCCAGCAGCAGTTCATATAGATGCCTTTCTGCTAGATTGGTCACATCTAGATCTATATGCATTCCCTCCGTTCAAGATTGTCAACAAGGTACTGCAGAAGTTCGCCTCTCACGAAGGGACAAGGTTGACGCTAGTTGCTTCCCTCTGGCCCGCGAGAGAATGGTTCACCGAGGTACTTCGATGGCTAGTAGACGTTCCCAGAACACTTCCCCTAAAGGTGGACCTTCTACGTCAGCCACGCGTAAAGAAGGTACACCAAGGCCTCCACGCTCTTCGTCTGACTGCCTTCAGACTATCGAAAGACTCTCGAGAGCTAGAGGCTTTTCGAAGGAGGCAGCCAGAGCGATTGCTAGAGCAAGGAGAACATCCACCCTTAGAGTCTACCAATCGAAGTGGGAAATCTTCCGAAACTGGTGCAAGTCAGTATCCGTATCCTCGACCAGTACCTCTGTAACTCAAATAGCTGACTTCCTCTTATATCTGAGGAAAGAACGATCTCTTTCAGCTCCCACTATCAAGGGTTACAGAAGCATGTTGGCATCAGTCTTCCGTCACAGAGGCTTAGATCTTTCCAACAATAAAGATCTACAGGACCTCCTTAAGTCTTTTGAGACCACGAAGGAGCGTCGTTTGGTTACACCTGGTTGGAATTTAGACGTGGTACTAAGATTCCTTATGTCAGACAGGTTCGAACCGCTACAATCAGCCTCCCTGAAAGATCTCACCTTAAAGACTCTTTTCCTGGTATGCTTAGCCACAGCTAAAAGAGTCGGTGAGATTCGTGCCTTCAGCAAGAACATCGGATTCTCATCCGAAACGGCTACATGTTCTACAACTTGGTTTTCTAGCCAAAAACGAGCTGCCTTCTCGGCCTTGGCCAATATCGTTCGATATTCCAAACTTATCGTATGGTTGGAAATGAACTAGAAAGAGTCTTATGTCCTGTAAGAGCTCTTAAGTTCTATTTAAACGAACTAAACCTTTACGAGGCCCGTCTGAAGCTTTATGGTGTTCAGTTAAGAAACCATCTTTGCCTATTTCAAAGAATGCTTTATCCTATTTTATCAGACTTAATACGAGAAGCTCATTCCCATCTGAATGAGGAAGACCAAGCTTTGCTGAAGGTAAGGACACACGAAGTTAGAGCTGTCGCAACTTCCGTGGCCTTTAAACAAAATAGATCTCTGCAAAGTATAATCGACGCAACCTATTGGAAAAGCAAGTCAGTATTCGCGTCTTTTTATCTTAAGAATGTCCAGTCTCTTTACGAGAACTGCTACACTCTGGGACCATTCGTAGCAACGAGTGCAGTAGTGGGTGAGGGCTCACCACTACAATTCCCTAATTCCATAACCTTTTTAATCTTTCTCTTGAAATGTTTTATTATTGTTTTTTGGGTTGTCCGGAAGGCTAAGAAGCCTTTCGCATCCTACTTGATTTGGCGGGTGGTCAAAGTCATTTCTTGAGAAGCGCCTAGATTAGAGGTTTTGATGAGGTCCTGTTGTATGGGTTGCAACCCTTGATACTTCAGATCCTAGGGGTCGCTCAGCATCCTAAGAGGATCGCGAGGCTCCGTAAGGAAGACGTACTTAAAAAGGCAGAGTAATTGTTCAAGTCAACTTCCTTACCAGGTACTTATTTATTTTATGTTTGTTATTTTGAATAACTGCTAAAATGAAATACAAAATACTTAGCTCATAATAATGTAAACAAGTAATGCTGGTCTCTACCCACCCCCCTGGGTGTGAATCAGCTTATATAATCACCGGCTAAGTTTAATATTGAAAAATGTTATTTTTATTAATAAAATAAATTTTTGAATATACTTACCCGGTGATTATATATTAAAGGACCCTCCCTTCCTCCCCAATAGAGACCCAGTGGACCGAGGAGAAAATTGGTTCTGTGTTTACATTGAGTACTGAGTACCTGCTCGACAGATGGCGCTGTTGATGTACACCCCCTACCTGCATAGCGATCGCTGGCGTATTTTGAACGTAGAGTTTTCTGTCGAGCAACAGAGTTGCAGCTTATATAATCACCGGGTAAGTATATTCAAAAATTTATTTTATTAATAAAAATAACATTTTTCCTAACTATACAAACCGTAGCTATTAATACAAACTTGCCCGCCATCCCTATCCCCCTTGAAGTCCTACTGCTAAGCAAAGTGACTAAATCACAGGTTTGTGAACAGGAGTGGTAGTAAGCTACCCCCCCCTACCTCCGCTAACTAGCTGTGTGGGTAGTTAACCCTCGCTAAATTTTAATGGCTCGTCATTTCAGCTCCGCCGAAAGTATAACCCCTAATAAATAGCTAAGGTTTGTATAGTTAGGAAAAATACAAATTATCTATGAATTTGTCATTTCAGTTGGGTGATTGCTTTGTGCCTGTTTGTGAAACAAATATTATTCAACCTATTTTGAGATGTACACTGACGGGAAAATATTTCTATGACACAAAGAAGTAATATAATATTTCTGTAGAAAAATCATTGCATCACAGTACAATATGTGGTCAGTTATTATAGAGAACAATTTTGCAACTACCATGAATAAACAACTTATGCCGTAAAGTTTTTGTTAGGATTTGGCATGGGGAAATGGAGATTCTTGACTACAAATAGAACATGAAAGACACATTTGCCTTTTCTCTTTGCTGTTCAACAGTGTGATCATCTTGGTCTTATGCTCTGGTTAGAGTAATTGTCCTTGTAATTTATTTGAAATGTAATTACTGTAATTAGAGAATATTGTGTAACTGTAATTAAAATGAAATTTTAATTGTAATGTAATTAGTGACTGAAGAATATAATATAATTTGAAGTGGAACGGGTTGTGATCCAGGCACAAAATGTAACAAGATGGAATTCCAAGTTGAAAAGGGTGAAATCTATACAGTGCTGTACTCATAAACCCCGTAAAGCTGAACAGTTTAATTGATCTTATGTCCCAGCGACAACAAGAGGGGTAAGAAAATCATGCCATTAGAAATTTCTACCTTAATGGAGCTTCTGATTGTCCTCAAACCTTTTTATGATGCCTTGGAAGCTGTGGAGGGATAGAAGATAGTAACTAGTAATTCAAGGACTTATACTCACTGGAGAACAATTTGTAATCCCCAAGTACAATACTTTACTGTGAACAACTAGCTGAAATATTACTGGATTCTGTGAGGAAAAGATTGAATCCATATATGGAAAGGAGAGATGTTCAGGCGAGAGATTTTTTGGATCAAAGTATAAACTGGATTGGCTTTCAACACGAGCAGGAGGATGAAGCACTGCTGTGTATGTCAAGGAAAAGCTCAAAGAATTTGAAGTAGTTCACAGAGTATCAACAGTGCATACAGGAAGTAAAAATTATGATGGAGTCATAACACAAAAACACAAAAACTGTTTCCTTTCAGATCAGAATGTTTATCAGAAATGCAACCACAAGAAGGATTGCAAGGAAATTCCTCAACACGGCTTATGTTGAAGCAATATGTATAGGAAGGAACTTTCCTGTATTCTAGTGATCCATTGCTATACTGGAAAGAAGTGTCACTTCTAGATCTACTAAAAACTTTGCAAGACAATTGTTTGCTTGCATCTGAGCTTGTTTTCAGCATTGCTGGGAATTATTTTACAGTACAGTACTACAAACTGAACTAAACATGGCATTGACTCTCCATTCAATCCTATTGATTAAATACAATAATGAATTGTTAAAAGAATTCCAAGCTACGTAAGAGCATTTTTATATATTTAATTTTGTTTTCTTCAGCTACAAACAATAATTTTTGTTTGTATCTACTGGTAACTATGTATTGAACTGTACAGTATTCCAAAAATAATGGCTTAAAACCAGTGTTCAGTGTAAAAAAAGGTTGCAAAATACCTGGGTGAGTTAACCTGCAAGATCCTTGATGAACCATGGAATAATACAGTACCTTAAGGTCAATAAGTCTTTTTCTCCTCCAGAGTTGTGAGTTCTCTATGGTGTGTTTAAAGTGACATTATTTGAGACAGCTTAGAAATGGTATGTGGTTTTAAGATTGCAATACATGACACTAGTTGAATGGATTTCATGTTGAAAACATGATGTGAAATATTATAGTTCACACTTTATTTTTCACTCTGGTAACAATTCATTGTTCAGTATACTATACACCAATTTTGGAAATTTCTTCTACAAAGATTGCTTGTACTTGCTATCCTTTTTGTTCTTTGTTAATTTATTGCGTTTGACAATGAATGCAACTTGGATTTTCCCCTTTTAATTCCAAAGAAATTCTATATAACTTTTGAAAGTACAATGTAGTAATAAGATTAGAAGATGTATAGGTGAAAGAGTATTCTAAATCTATTACTTCTGTACTGGAATTTTCTTTTGAATTTCTTCACATAATTACCTTTGAGGCAATATTAGCATATTCAGTTTTGAAAATTGAAAGTCAGAGAAAGCAGACATATTGTTGTTTTGCACAGACTCAGATGTAAAATAATTATCTAGTGTTGTAATCGTTTATGTGAAAATTATCGTTTACCCTTTCCTTGACAGAAATTGATTGAACGTGCTGACGTAAACAATAGCAACGACCTCACTTTAGCGGAGTTTGTCAACTATGTTCAAGAACATGAGAAGAAACTGTTACTTGTTTTTAGCACTCTGGATGCTAATAGTGACGGTAAGTTATTTCACTTTATATTTGGAGGTTTCTTGGTTTAACTGAATTAAGGCTTCCTGGTTGGTGATTAAGGCTTAGGCTCGATAACTGTCTTAAAAGGTAATTTAATTGCGCTGGTGAAAGAAAATTTTATTATAGTTAAAGGATGGTACTGGATGCCTGGACTTTACTACAATTAACAGTCTTAGAAATGTATACATAAAATGTATAGGGATGTATGAAATATTTGTTTAAATATATTTGTTGGGAGGAGGAGGTGGTGAAATTGCATGTTACATGTTATTTTAACTGATTATGATTTATGAATACAAGGGCTTTTGCGTATTGTATCTGTATAATTGTTGTGTAATTTTTGTGTTGGTTCATGTATATGCTGGAATTGTTGAATAATTCAATTCCTATTTCATTTATACAGTACAGTATTGTACTGCATAGTACTGTATTCAGTATATAGTCTCATTTTTTCTCTTGCACTTTTGGTTAGTTTTACACTACAATTATTTTTGTTTATGGTACTTATTGCTGACCACTATGGTGTAAATTTTGCTGGTAATAGATTTATTTAGTTCGTTAAAGAATTATTTGTCCTCATCTTCAATGCAAATGTCCCTCGCTAGAAGATGTCCTGTTTTGTTGGGAAATAATTTTTCTATTGATGTTTTAGCAATACAGTACTGTGATGTGGAATTAAGTGTTAGTCTCTTTTTCTTATATTTGGTTTTAGCACAGGTACTAAAATTGACCTAATGTAATTTGGAGGTTACAAAGTTAAGTTTAATTTTTCAAGGGAAGATCTTTGTTTTTTATTGCCAGCTAAGGTGATCTGGCTTAAGAGGGCTGAACTGTCTAAATATGTAGGCATGCTTCTATACTGTACAGTAAAGCCTACTTTTTAAGTTGATTGGGTTTTAGGTTCGTTCTATATTAGCTTATTTTGAACAACAACAGTAATGATGATAATCATATTTATTATAGTACAGTATCAATTTTATTATGATAATTTTTTCCTACAATTATACAAAACTATTAGCCTTTTAAGACAGTGAATGTCTTTAGTGGAGTTGGAATGGCTGTTGAAATCATTAACAAGGTAGTTAATAACAGGTGGCTGGTGCAGACAAGTAGCCCCACCCACACGGCTAAACAGGAAGATCCCTGTGTTCTGTTCCCATTCCAGATTCATAGTCAGTGTTATTCTCATAGGAATTGCCCATGGGATCATATGGATGTTTACTCCTTTTCCCATTCAGTTTGATTCGTCAGATGATTAATAGAGTGTTGATCACATCAGGTCTGAAATGAATCTGGTTTCTCCCAAATGGCTACAAGTCGAGTGGTTACCATCTCCAGCTCAGATCAAGGACTGGCTCATTGATCTTTGACTAGAAGCGCCTCTGAGTCACGACTGTGAAAGGCTACTTCTCAGCTGTTGTCTCCCGACAGAAGGGCTTGTGGGAGTGGGATGTGACCAGTGCTTTCGTCTCATACTCATACCTTGTATGTTTTCTTGAGAAGGCCATCAGACAGATCTGACTCTCAGCATTGTCTTTTTGCTAGCTGTAGCATTGGCAGAGAGAGTTGGCAAGTTGCACGAACACACTTGTATTAAAGCAAGCTTAAGGATGGGAGAGGGTCTCTTTAGTTTTGTGCCTAAATTTGTGACCAAATCTAGAACCCTTCTTCACACAACCCAGGTTTGAGACCTTCTCCGTCCCCTCTAATTGTGAAGCATTGTGTAATAATCAAGAAGATATGCTTTTGTGCACAGAGTTTTCTGGGGGTGCTATGTGAAGAAGACTTGACATCTCATACTTTACTGTCAACAACTTTTCCTAGCACTGGCAGAACCAAGAAAAGGTGTCGTGAGATAATCAAAGAGCATACTCTTCAACCATTAAGGCAGTCAAGGTACAAGCTTCAGCAAGAGCTCACGGTCTGAAGAATCTTGTAGTCAGAGAGGTGATGGAGTTAGGATGTGCCAAAGAATGTTCACAGCCTTTTATTCTATGGAGTATACCCACAAGTCTTTCAACACTTATGTTCTTGGCCAGCCCAGCTCCCATACAGACAAAAAGCATCTTGACTATGGTAATTTGTTTGATGTAAGTCTGGAGGAAAGTTAGAATGAGGGGTCTTCTGCTGCTACTTTTCTTCCTTCACTTGTGTAAAGCATTTGTACCGTTACATGCTGGATCTAATCTTGATGTAGCTAAACTACATTTCTGAGTATCATTCATATTAGGCTAGATATTTTAGTAGTATTTCTCCTTCATGGTAGAATGATTACTAACTCATTGGCCATCATGCACCAGGTTTCGCTTTTCAAACTGTGTTTCCTGCACGGGAAAAAGATTCTTTCATTGACCAAATACCAGGTACACAACCGAGTACTGGCGAGACCTTATCAGCTTACTCATCCCTATGTTGGGCTGATAAGAGATTACTGAAGTCTTTCCCTCAGTCCCATATGGGATCAAGGAAACTAACATATTTAAAGGAAGAAAAAGAACCAATCAATTAGGTTCTATGGGGCTTTCTACCCTCCAATAAATGAGTCTCCCTATTTTAAAGGACAAAAATTTTGTTTACCTATATGAAAAAATAGCACTAAAAGTAAAATGAATTTTTCCTAGGTATACTAACATGAGACCTTTTTAGTTAAACCTCAACCATCCCTTTTGGTCCTGAGCTTAAGGTTGTCAAAAGTGACAGGAGAGTTGGTGGGGATACTCACAAGCACTAACTACCTGTCATTAACTACCCTATCAATGATTTTAATAGCCGATACAACTCCACTGAAGACATTCCTTATTCTAAATGCTTTGAGGATTGTATAGCTAGGAGAAATTCAAATTTACTATTAAAATGTTTTACTGATAATACATTCATAATTCATATATTTAATCACTATTGTTTTTTCAACCTTAATTTTGAATGATGACTCTTTGATAATACAGTACAGGGTATGGATTGTTTATTTTGAAATATTGTAAGACAAATCTTAAGACTGCCATGCCAGGAATATGTAGCCTCTTTGATGTTGACTGAAAAATAGTACTTTAGATTAGTTTAATTGAGACTCAGAAAGACCAAGGTACTGTACTGTACATTTCATTTAAATTTTTGACCAGGCAGAATTTTTACCGAGAGCACCTTACAAATATTATCCTTTCCAACCCCTTCCTTCTTTCAACAATGTCAGTAGGATGCTCTAACTCCTACATGTGGTTTGATGAACTTTTAGAATGAAGAAATGTTTCAGTGATTTTCTTCTTTGATAGTGTTCTCTTTTGGTATTTCAACCTAATTAGGATTAATGGGTGTTGAAGACCACAGAGGAAGTAATGTAATATGTCACTGAGGGAATAAATTACCTTAAAAGAACAAAGGTCATAAGTAATGCATGAGTCTTTCGAAAAACACTTGCCACATTTTAGTCATCTTAGGAAGTGATGTTTCAACATTGTATGAGAACTATACTCGTACCAATGTCAGTTTTTTGGAGAGTTTCAATTATTTTTTATGGCTAATTGGGAAATGTAATTCATCTTGTACCATAGCTTATTACTTTAATTCTTGTGGGCATAATGTTGTTTTTGACACTCTAGGCATTAGAGGCTTGGCTATTGTCATTATGACACTCATTTGTCCTGCCATCTTTGATATGTACTAGTATTTATTACTGAATTAGAATGGATTGGATAGAAGAGTGGAGAGATGCAGCATATCCTTCCTCATAAGTGGTAATTCAACACAGGTAAAATAAGATATTTGTAATTCATATATACACATTTACGAGATTGGAAATTATTTTGATATTCTGTACAAGCAGTCCTCTCATATTACAGGGAAAGCCAACTTTACACCCCTTATGATTGATTTCCTCTACATCTGCTTTTTCGTGACCACTGTCGTTTTTGTGTGGATGTTGGGTTTTGTCATGTGATTTAATAAATGAAAGAAAGACGCCAACTCCTTTAGCTTTGGTTGAGGAATAGTGCCGTCATTGCACCTCTCACTGTCACTTTAGGCTAATGTTACTGTACTAAAAGGTCTTTCGGCATCCTTTTGGCCCATAGTTTCACCAACTTTTTAGTCTTCAACTTTACTTATATTGCTTTCATCTTGCTGTCAGGCCTCTTAACTTTTCCTTCATAATGCAACTGTAGGGTTCTCCTCTCAGTGGCACTATGGCACTGAATGGGATCCCTGACTCCAGTAACAGGCCTTATGGCCCAAATTCCATGAAGCAAATTAAAATTACTTTAACCTATTGATTATCAAAAGTTCTGGTCATGACACTCCTGGAAGAGTGTAGTGTAAAATTTAGAGAGGTGTGTTTGAATATGCATTACTTCAGTGTCTACTTTTATCTGCTATAATTATACATTGAATACAGCTTTTCTAGGAACAGACAAAACACTGGGTATATATGTATGCTTAATTAAAAATTACCGCAATCACTAGATCTAAATAATTTTGTCATAATTGTGTTTTTATCAAACTTTTTTTACACTTGAATGTAAAATAAGTTGTCTGTTGTAATTGATTTTGTAGACTTTTTACACTTGAATGTAAAATAAGTTCTCTGTTGTATTTAATTTTGTGCACTTTTTCATATGTGCCTTTCTTTTTTTGATTTTCTTGACTTGCCTACTGCTGTTTGCCCAGTTGCTTCCATGGTTGCTATTATTTTTTCACAAACTTCTCATCACCTCTTCTCATATCTCTAGCTTTGAAATCTATCCTTTTTCCAACTTCTTGATACCTCTTTTTTTTTTTTTTTTTTTTTAAAGGAGCCTCTAAAATTCCACAATTATGACTGTTGATTTTAGTCTTGCCTCAGATGTCAGTTGTTAAGAATCATTCATCTTGCCAACCTACTTCCAATGCTGCAGTTGACAACAGTTTAAGGTTTGTTTATTGTTTATAGGTTTACAAGCCTTATCAGAAAGACAGCAAAGACTGGTGTCTACCTTTGTATTTGTTTTCTAACCTATATGCTAACAACAGCAATATCCTCTGTGTATCCAGGTTGAAAGTTTCATCTTTGTATATTCCATAAACCCTCATTGTCCGTTACATTTGATATACAGTACATATGTAATTGTAGTGCTCTTTGAGCTCTGTGTGCTGTCCATTTAGCCTAATTTTATTAAAATTTGTTCATGTTTTGCAAAAACAAGGCTGTTTAATAGTGTGTGGCAAATTTTTGGGTCCAGTGATAAAGTTAGGCACTATCTTTTGATATAAGAGTGAATAAGGACTTGGTTTCTTTCATGAATCCTATCTTTAATAGATTACTGTTGTTCAGTACTACAAAGAGATAGGCTTAAGAATTGTAAATTGACAAAACAAGTGAATTGTGGAAAAAAAATTTCAGGGCTGTGTCGAATTTTAGGACGATATGAAATGATACTCAAGTAGAGTTTTGAAGCAATGTTTTGTTCTTGACAACTAATTGGAAATTGGCTTAGGGGAGGCATATGAGTTTACTATTCTGTATATTTATGCATTACTGTACTGTTTATGACAATATTACATTTCATAGGTTTCTTTGTATGTTCGTATTTTAAGCTCATGTTGCATATTGATGATTTTTTCATAATATAGTTTTCCTTATTTTTAAAATATCTTTGATGTAAAATGAAGGCTTCTTGTAAATATTATTACCCATTGGCAGTGCTGCTGTTGCTTTTTTATTTTAAAGACATTTAAAAAAGTAATTATAGAGGAAAATTGTGTTGGCAAGAAAGGAAGAAATCCATACAGTGTTGAACGGCATGTAAGGAAATTTTTACCACGTAATACACTGCAGAATTTTTACGATAATATCATTAACTAAGAGGAAGGTCTAATTAGAGTAAAACCTAAGTCAGGGCATAGCAAAAATATTAATATTGACCGAATAATGTTGAGATAACCTACAAACAGATATTCCATGGTATTTTGTTCTCATTTTTTTAAATTGCTAAATAATTACATTTACAGTATACTGTAATAAAAGTTTGTATTTGGAATTTCCTCTAAAGATTTTATCTGATGGCTGAAATGTGTTTCTAAGAAACATGGTGATCAAATATTACTGTAATGGGGAAACTTGTGTTTACAGTAACGATGAATTGTGTAACATGAATAACTAATAAGGAATAGACTCAATGGGTACTGTTTTTATTGCCTAGTTATATGTCCAAAGTGAGAACAATGGGATTTTTGGGACCTCAAAGGTAATACTATTTTATAAAAAGTATTTTTTCATTATAATGCATTGCAGTGGAAGATTGATTCAGAGTGGAATACTTTTCCTTTGAATTAATTATGAAAAACTATGAAAATATAAGGAAAGATGGAGTCAAGATGGAAATTACTGTATAGTTTTTGTTTCAAGTTATAATTAGTTGATTAATTTCTGTGTATTGAACATATAATTGTTTTAGATATATGCAAAGAAAAATATTGCCTTATAATTCAATTGTAGTTGAGCCTAGTTCAAGACTGGAATTCTTGTTGATTTTCTTGAAAAAACAAAGTTTTATTGAAACTTTCATTTAGTTCTCTGATATCTAAGAGTTCTGATGAAGTAACAATTTTGCCCTAGAAATATATTCATCTAAATACATTAAGAAGATACAGTATGATTGAGTGTCATGTATAATATTTTTTTGGAAACTGACTAGAAATACAATTAAATGCATGAGATGACTAGAAATACAATTAAATGCATGAGAAACCTGATTGTTGAAATTTGATTGATTATGAGGCAGATTTCAAAGTACTTCAGAATTTTTATCTTAGTAAAGTTGCTCAATATGCTGTAATATGCATTTTTGCATAGCCTATGTAGATTATATTAGAAGAGGTCTATGCAGCTCATTAAGCAGAGCCAATTATGCAATGCAGAACAGACAGTCCATTCTCATTATTCAAATATATACTGTAGTCTGATACATTAGCCTCAAGGTAACTATCAGATGAAGTGACCATAAGAGGAATAATATCTCTCTCTCTCTCTCTCTCTCTCTCTCTCTCTCTCTCTCTCTCTCTCTCTCTCTCTCTCTCTCTCTCTCTCTCCCTCTCCCTCTCCCTCTCCTCTCTCTCTCTCTCTCTCTCTCTCTCTCTCTCTCTCTCTCTCTCTCTCTCTCCCTCTCCCTCTCCCTCTCTCCTCTCTCTCTCTCTCTCTCTCTCTCTCTCTCTCTCTCTCTCTCTCTCTCTCTCTCTCTCTCTCTCTCTCTCTCTCTCTCTTTGTGTGTGTGTGTGTTAGTAAAAACTAATAAAAAGTATAAGTCAGAAAACAAACCACCTGAGGCTGGGAATGTCGACGGCAAATGTTTATTATTCGTACTGCCTTGTGTTTGCATTACAGGAGGCACTATCAACAATATCACCCTATAAAGGGTATTTTTTTTGTATAACAATCAATGTTCAGATGTAGAGAAAATTACATGTATAGTATTCAGTGGACTTGAATCATACCTAATGGCATTTTGTATTAAAGAAACTAACTTCTCTGTGAGATATGGTAGTTAACACACTGATACCAGATTAAAGATTTTATGATCACAAGTGCTCATATGTCCTTTTTTTTAGGCAAGATGTATTATTATTATTATTATTATTATTATTATTATTATTATTATTATTATTATTATTTTTAATTGCTAAGCTACAACCCTAGTTGGCAAAATAGAATGCTATAAGCCCAGGGGCTCAAACGGAGAAAATAACGCAGTGAGGAAAGGAAACAAGGATAAATATGATATTTTTCAATATTAAACTTACCCGATAATCATGTAGCTGTCAACTCCGTTGCCCGACAGAATTCTATGGAGGGATACGCCAGCTATCACAATACTAGAAGGGGGTGTACTTACCAGCGCCACCTGTGGCCAGGTACTCAAGTACTTCTTGTTGACACCTCCTCAATTATTCCTCTGTCGTGCTTCCGGCAAGACGTTCTGGGATACGCTTATGTTCTTGGAGTATTTTCACGACTTTGGTGAAGTATTTCTCTTTGATTTCGGCTGTCGCTTTACTGGAAACTTCTATATTAGCTTAGTTAGCTTTTGGAATTAATTTGATTAATTATGGTGACGAAGAGAGTATGAACTCTTTCACTTTTTAATGGCCGACCCTTCCCTTAGACGGAAGTGTTGGTGTCTAAGAGAGTATAGACTCTCTTTCTTAATTTTGCTTAACAAAAGTTATAGATTTATTTTATATCTCCGCCTCTTATAGGCCTCTTCGATTAACTTCCTTTTATTATAAACTTATTAAAATTAATTTTTATATTTGTTTATATTCGACCTTCCTAATAGTAGGCGGTCTTTTCTTGGTACCGAAGTTAATTAACATTGAGCCCGTCATTTTGGTTTTACCTGTTAACATATTATGCTATTTTAATGTCTTTGAAAGAATTTCTTTGATAGTCTCGTACTGTTTTCAAAGTTGAACTAACGTTTTGTTTTGTCTCTGCAGTTGTTGACGTTCAGAACGTTCAACTTGCGCTCTATCGTTACGATAGAGAAAGAATTTTCACGGTTTCACGTTGCAGTAAGAGTAACCGTGTCTAGCGTTTTGTTCATTCTTTCTTAACTTAATGGTTTTAATCCTAATAAAGGAACTTTTCATTTTGGGAAATATTTCAGTTTTTTCCTTTAACAATAATATGTTTTAACGATATATATGATTGGGCTCTTCTCTCAGGTTCTAAGTCAAGAGAGAGAGAGAGAGAGAGAGAGAGATAGAGACGGAGGGAGAAAGAGGAGGATAAACGTTTCATTCAAGCGAGTAACGTTGTTATCGTTTTTGCTCTTCTCCCTAGTCTCTTTAGGGGAAGAAGGTAAACGTTTCTAGAGTGATCTAGTGTTTAGTCTCTTTCCAGCCACTGAATTATTTATCTTTCATTAGATTTTTCTGTTACATTGTAATTCTGTTTTCGCAATTACTAACTTTTGAGAAAGGATAGAATTGCGTGTTTCAGGTACAAACCACTTAAAGTTTCGAGTTCAGTGAAATAAGTGCAAACAGAAAATCAAAGTGATAAGTGATTAGCGCAAAGTGTGTCAGTGTTGTGCGTGAGGGTACTTCTGTGCGCGCCAGTCGTCCTCCCAGTCCGGGACCTCTTGCAAGCTCCCAAGCCCAGGGGAGAAGCAATGTCGAAGGGCAGAAGGGTTCAGCAGGCCTTGATCGGCGCACAGAAGTATCCTCGGTGGTTGTGGGCGTGTCTTACCGAGACCGTCACTCCCACCCGCAGACGATTGAGCCCTTATTTTGCTCGTCTGCAGAAGAAATTTAGGGGAGAAAACGCTGGTCTCAGGTCTCAAGACCTCTTAAACGTAAAGTCCAGACCTCTGCCAGACGTACGAAGTTAGAGTTCAACAACCCGGATGCAGTCATTGGGTTAGCTCTGACTCTCCTCAGTCATCAGTTGAATGCACTCCGCCTAAGAGGAGTAAGGTTCTGCCACAACAGAGCTCGACTGTTAAGGCTTTACCTCAGCCTACTGTAGTTTCTGCCGACCCCAAGTGGACTCTACTACAGTCCATGCAAGCACAGCTTTCGGACTTGATGCGTGAGTGTCGGGCTGAGAGTGTTGCGCCTCCGCCTCCGCCTACACTCCCTCCGCCTGCGCTCGCTCCGCCTGCGCTCGCTCCGCCTGATCGCAGTACCACCTGCCAGGCGTACGATGTTGAGCCACGTTCTGAGTTTGCTGTTCCCAGTGGTGTTCAGCCTCCGCCTTCCTTAAGGCAACCTTTACAATGGGATCAGGAGGATTATACCTCTCTTCCTCCGCCTCCACTTGCTGCTCCACCAGTGATGCAACACTCGGTTGAGGTACAACAACCTCTCCCGTCCATGAGTCAGTCTCCTCAGCTCTCGCTGCAGCGAGCTCAACCCTCCTCAAGGCAAGCACCTCAACACCTTAGCCTTGCGCCTCAGGAGCCTCAACTTGCGAGATTTTTACTGCGTTCTGCGCAGCCACTACCTTTTCGCTCTCAGCTCACACCGCAGGAACCTCAACTCGTTCCTCAGGAACTTGCTACTGCGCATCCGCCAACCACTCAGCAAGCGCAACCCTTGAGTTCAGCCACTCATGCCAGGAGTCAGCCTCCTCCACCCATGCGCCTACCTTCTGCTACTTCCTTTGATCAGCCTTTGCAGACTGAGCCTCAGGTGTTCCCTCAACAGAGTCTTGAAGAGGAAACCACAACTATTGTTGTTCCAGCTCGTTCTGACTCTGCTGTTCAGCATACCTTACCTCCATTTTCAAACCTTATGATAATGGAGGTTATTTGTATTACTTATAAAAATATATTTGTATTCCTGGCAATATATTTTTAACAATATCGCAAAATATGGCAAAAATATGAATCATGAGTTATGAATGTAAGGTATATATTATGTTGATATTAAAACCCCATGCAAGCATGCATAAAGCGCACTAGCACTGGTCATGGAATTTCTGAGAAATGTTAAACGCCATGCACACGCTCTGCTTACCTTACATGCTCTGCTTACAGCATGCTCTGCATTCAGCATGCTCTGCATACAACATGCTCTACATACAGCATGCTCTGCATACAGCATGCTCTGCATACAACATGCTCTGCATACAGCATGCTCTGCATTCAGCATGCTCTGCATACAACATGCTCTGCATACAGCATGCTCTGCATTCAGCATGCTCTGCATACAACATGCTCTACATACAGCATGCTCTGCATACAGCATACTCTGCATACAACATGCTCTGCATACCTTACCGCATGCTTCTCAGTCACACATCTTTGGTTGTTGCCAACTCACTAGACTGTCAAGCAGTTTCATAACGTTGCCTTCTAGTCTGCTGCTTTTGCACCAGTGAACCCTCACTGAGAGAACTTAGCTTTTCTAGGATATGGTCCCTGTAGATGAGAAAGTTCTTTTCTCCCTCCTTCTGATATTCCCTTGAGGACTCTGTCATTTGGAGGGAGCCTTTAGCTGCATAGCCTCCTATGGACTTTTATTTAAGCATAACATGCTTCCAGGGAAGGTAATGGTTCCACTTCAGTCGCTAATCCCGTCTGTTACCACACCTGCTCCCATAGACCTTGAGCTGTGTTACAAGACATGCAGTCCAAGCTTAGTCCTTGTTAGAGGATTTTTTGTTTACGGAGTCAATGTGTCACGGGGAAGACGTTCAACAACCAACAGAAGTGACTTGTTGTGACGCAGTGCGGCAACCTCAGCAACCCGATAAGGAGTTTGTCTGTACGACCCAGACAGTCTAGACAGATTCGGGTTGTCACTGTACTTCCTCGCTTGCCCATGATTGACAGTTCACAGACTGTGCAGCAGTACCATGATCTTGTGTCCGGCTCCGTCAGACGACTGGCTTTTAAGAGCTCCCACAAGTCGTCGCTGTCTGGAGATTTTCAAATGGACTATGGATCTGACCAAGGAACTGGGCCTCCTGGTCAATTTTGAGGAGTCTCAGCTCGTCCCATCCCAGACCATTGTCTCCTTGGGTATGGATCTTCAGAGTCGAGCTTTTCGGACTTTTCCGTCGGCCCCTAGAATGCATCCAAAGCATGCTGAGAAGGAACCGATGCTCAGTCAGGTAGTGGATGAGTCTAACAGGGACACTTTCATCGCTGGCCCTGTTCATCGTGTTAGGGAGACTCCACCTCCCCCCCTTCAGTATCATCTAGCTGCTCACTGGATAAAGGACATGACGCTAGAGACGGTCTCAGTTCCTGTTTCCGAAGAGAGGAGGTCTTCTCTCGCGTGGTGTAAGAACAGCTTTCTTCTCAAGGAAGTCTACCTTTGGCTGTTCAGAAACACGACCGCCGTCTCCTCTCGGACGCATCAGACACGGGCTGGGGTGCGACTTTGGACGGACAAGAATGCTCGGGAACATGGAATCAGGAGCAAAGGACACTTCACATCAATTGCAAGGAGTTGTTGGCGGTTATTCTGGCCTTGATAAACTTCAAGTCCCTCCAGCTTAACAAAGTGGTGGAGGTGGACTCTGACAACACCACAGCCCTGGCTTACATCTTCAAGCAGGGAGGGACTCTTTCGTGGAAGTTGTTCTAGATCGCAAGGGACATACTCATCTGGTCTAAAGATCGAAAGCTAACTGGTAACGAGGTTCATTCAGGGCGGTATGAATGTCATGGCAGATCACCTCAGACGGAAGGGTCAGGTCATCCCCACAGAGTGGACCCTTCTCAAGAATGTTTGCAGCAGACTTTGGGCCCTGTGGGGTCAGCCAACCATAGATCTGTTCACTACCTCGATAACCTAGAGACTCCTGTTGTATTGTTCTCCGATTCCAGACCCAGCAGCAGTTCACGTGGATGCTTTTCTGCTGGATTGGTTCCATCTCGACCTGTATGCATTCCCGCCGTTCAAGATTGTCAACAGGGTACTTCTGAAGTTCTCCTCTCACAAAGGGACACGGCTGACGTTGGTTGGCTCCGCTCTGGCCCGCGAGAGAATGGTTCTTAGAGGTACTGCAATGGCTGGTCGACATTCCCAGGACTCTTCCTCTAAGAGTGAACCTTCTAAGTCTACCTCACGTAAAGAAGGTACACCCAATCCTCCACGCTCTTCGTCTGACTGCCTTCAGACTTTCGAAAGACTCTCAAGAGCTAGGGGCTTTTCGAAGGAGGCAGCCAGAGCGATTGCCAAAGCAAGGAGAACATCCACTCTCAGAATCTATCAGTCTATAGGGGAAGTCTTCCGTAGCTGGTACAAGACCAATGCAGTTTCCTCAACCAGTACCACTGTAACCCAGATTGCTGACTTCCTGTTATATCTAAGGAAAGTAAGATCCCTTTCAGCTCCTACGATCAAGGGTTACAGAAGTATGTTAGCAGCGGTTTTCCGCCACAGAGGCTTGGATCTTTCCACCAACAAAGATCTACAGGACCTCCCTAGGTCTTTTGAGACCTCAAAGGAACGTCGGTTGTCCACTCCAGGCTGGAATCTAGACGTGGTCCTAAGGTTCCTTATGTCATCAAGATTTGAACCTCTCCAATCAGCCTCTTTTTAGGACCTCACATTAAAAACTCTTTTCCTCGTGTGCTTGACAACAGCTAAAAGAGTAAGTGAGATCCACGCCTTCAGCAGGATCATTGTTTTCACATCTGAAACGGCTACATGTTCCTTGCAGCTCGGTTTTTGCTAAACGAGCTTCCTTCACGTCCTTGGCCTAAGTCGTTCGAGATCCCAAGCCTGTCCAACTTGGTGGGGAATGATCTGAAGAGAGTACTTTGCCCAGTTAGAGCTCTTAGGTACTATCTAAAAAGGTCTTAACCTTTACAAGGACAATCAGAAGCCTTATAGTGTGCTTTCAAGAAACCTTCTTTTCCAAGTTCTAAGAACTCAGTTTCTTACTATTCAGGCTTCTGATTAGAGAAACACATTCTCATCTGAAGGAAGAAGACCTTGCTTTGCTGAAGGTAAGGACACATGAAGTGGGAGCTGTGGCTACTTCAGTGGCCTTCAAACAGAGCCATTCTCTGCAGAGTGTTATGGATGCAACCTATTGGAGAAGCAAGTCAGTGTTCGCATCATTCTATCTCAAAGATGTCCAGTCTCTTTACGAGTACTGCTACACCCTGGGACCATTCGTAGCAACGAATGCAGTAGTAGGCGAGGGCTCAGCCACTACATTCCCATAATCCCATAACCTTTTAACCTTTCTCTTGAATACTTTTTATGGGTTGTACGGTCGGCTAAGAAGCCTTCCACATCCTTGTTGATTTGGCGGGTGGTCAATTCTTTCTTGAGAAGCGCCGAGGTTAAAGGTTGTGATGAGGTCCTTTAGTATGGGTTGCAGCCCTGTATACTTTAGCACCTTTGAGTTGATTCAGCCTCCCAAGAGGAACGCTGCGCTCAGTAAGGAAGACGATCTTATTAAAGGCAGAGTAACGGTTCAAGTCGACTTCCTTACCAGGTACTTATTATTTCATTGTTATTGTGGATAACTGATTATATGAAATACGGGATACTTAGCTATCCTTTAATCTTGTACACTGGTTTTCACCCACCCCCCTGGGTGTGAATCAGCTACATGATTATCGGGTAAGTTTAATATTGAAAAATGTTATTTTTATTAGTAAAATAAATTTTTGAATATACTTACCCGATAATCATGATTTAATCGACCCTCCCTTCCTCCCCATAGAGAACCAGTGGACCGAGGAATAATTGAGGAGGTGTCAACAAGAAGTACTTGAGTACCTGGCCACAGGTGGCGCTGGTAAGTACACCCCCTTCTAGTATTGTGATAGCTGGCGTATCCCTCCATAGAATTCTGTCGGGCAACGGAGTTGACAGCTACATGATTATCGGGTAAGTATATTCAAAAATTTATTTTACTAATAAAAATAACATTTTAAGAACAGTAACATTAAAATAAATATCTCCCACGTAAACTATGAAAACCTCAACAAAACAAGAGGAAGAGAAATGATATAGAACAGTGTCCTCGAGTGTACCCTCAAGTAAGAGAACTCTAACCCAAGAGTGGAAGACCATAGTACAGAGGCTATGTCACTACCTAAGACTAGAGAACAATGGTATGATTTCGGAATGTCCTTCTAGAAGAGCTGCTTGCCATAGTTAGTCTCTTCTACCCTTACCTAGAGGAAGGCAGCCACTGAACAATGTATTTCAAGTTATTTTCACTCTTCTATCTTGTCCACAATCTGCCTGAATTCCCAAAGGGTGTAAGCCTTCATCAGTGATCTTTCTTTGTGATTGTTTTTACCTTCCATGTTTGGCCTTTAGTCTAATCTTTATTTATTAATTTGGTAACTGAGAGCTCTCCCCATCAGTTTTTAGATATCTCATTTTATTTTTCAATCCCTTGAAAGCACTGCATCTTTCAGTTACTTTTTCATATTTTGTGAGTGTTTCATATTTTCTGAGTGATTTAAATTTTTTTAAGGTTCCTCCATTTTTGTAATATCCTATATCTCACCTACATGAGAAAGTATCCTACTGCAGAGGTTTTAGGAGCTCATCATCATATGGCTGCAAATAACTGAGCATTTGGAAATTAAGTTGCATGTATTTCTGAAAATATGTAACTACTAAGATGATTATCAGTGGGGTTTAAAAACTGCCAACCCAATTTGTGTTTCAACTGAGAGGTCCCATCTCATTATGGAGAAAGGTCATAGATAATGAATGTGATGATATTAATGATGATTTAGCTTAGAGATACTGTACTCTTACCAGCAGTCTACAATCTATTAATACTGCATTCATATTGTGACTTTTTTATATTTGTCTTTTATCCCTACTTCCCTGTTAATGGAAATGTACAAATACAAAGCCTGTTCTCTCACCATGCCTCCCTCCTCCTCATAATTACCTTTTCTTATACACTTCTGTGCCAGCCTTTGAAAATTTGCTTCATTTGAAATTTGTAGTGCTGTGCTTCTCTTGTTTTATGTGTTGCAATAACCTTTAAGCTGTGGTTACACCTTTCAGATTGGCAATTTTGTCACTGCATCATTTCCTTTGCTTCTTTTTTACTCGCCAAAATGATTGTTTGCGTACATTAGTTTTTAAACAGTTTGAAGACCATTTTTTTTTACCTATTCGGGTGGTAATAGATCATTCCATACAGTAGCTCCTAGCAAGTTTCTTTCTTCACTCCTTTATTGCCTTTTTCATCTGTGATGGAGATCGAGTTGTATGCAAGTCTTTGGTAGTAGTAGTTTCTGATTAGGTAGTCCCTCAGTTTGTTAGATGCATCTAGGGACTAGCACTCTGATAAGTGTTATACTTAACAAAGACCATAGTATAGTCTTACACTTGAACATTCAAGTTATCCATTGGCTAACAGGAATTTCATATAATTTCTAGCTGAAACTAAGCTCCACTTTGCATTCAAGCAACATGTTCAAAACCTTTCCCTACCAGAAACCATCATCACAGTGAACTTGCTAAGTAAAGGATTCTGGCAAGTTCAGGTCTCTTGAGAAGTTACCCTACCTGAAAGTTTATGGGCTATAAAACTTGTCTCAAAATGCAGCATCGTTACTTGCAGCAATTATTCCT
Organism: Palaemon carinicauda; assembly: GCF_036898095.1. Classification (NCBI taxonomy): domain Eukaryota; kingdom Metazoa; phylum Arthropoda; class Malacostraca; order Decapoda; family Palaemonidae; genus Palaemon; species Palaemon carinicauda. Next base: position 51,420,324 of record NC_090752.1, read on the forward strand.
GTACCCTATGCATTCTTAGTGCATGTCCAGTTGCTTGTCTTATTACTTTGCTGAATGTCTTTTGAAGATCCCTGTTATATAGCCTATCCCTCTTTGGTTGATTTTATTTTTCCTATATCACATTTAGAAGATCATCTGTTTTGTTTACTTGTATTTTGCACATGTGAAAAGTGTCATTATTAGAGTTTTTCTGTATTATTGCTATTCATTATTTATTATCCTTTAAATGAAAAGTATTTATTTATAAATTTTGTTAGACAATGCTGTAAGAGTCTGAAGCTTTTTCCTGGCTCATTGTGAAAGGGTGATAATTGAAACTCTATAAAGTAAAGTAAAGTAAAGTTTGACAGCTGGGTGAGATAGGGTACAAAGTAAGGGAGGAAGAGTAAAAGACAGAAAGTAGTGCTGCTGAGGTCTAAGTTGTCGTGTCAATGAAAATTAAAACATAGGAATTAGATACTTGGTTAGATTTTGTCAACTCCATCCACAGTGCTCTACTGTATATTTCATGCAATCTAGAAGATGAGTTATTTTGCACAATATGTATAATAAATATGCAACCTGTGGATGATTCATTGATATCCACTAATTGCAGTAACTCCGAAACATTTATGCTCAATGATGGGAAAAATACCTGGGCAGTTGAAAGAAAAATAAGAAATTTGCTCCAAACATTTATTTTAGTCTTATATACATAAAGGTATAAATACTTTCATTCCTTATACTCTTGAAATTTTATTTATAGCATTGACAACTAGTATAGTACACCATTTCTGTCATTCGTTCTTTGTTCCAACACGAAACTTACCTCGAATTACTTTCTTTAGGAGACACTTGGTGATCTCTCTTTCTCGACCAAGGTTTTTGGCGCCGTTATCCCCCACTCTGTTCTCCCTATAGGCCTACTCCCGCCGCCAAAGAATGCGCCCCGAGGGCAGGATTAGGGCAGGTCACTGCTTCTCTGGGCCATTCTCCTCGTTAAGTTCTTGGTCGTGAGGTGTTCAACACCTCACTCTCAGTCTCTCTCGATCCTTTGTGCGCATTTAGTGTTCCACGTGTTCCCAACGTGGGGACTTGTGTTTTTTCGCAGTGTGCTTCCCAAGTGTTCCTGTGCGTTCACTTCTCAACCGTGTCCTTACCCGGTGTTTAATTCATTTCCTTAGTGCTTGTGTCGTGCGTTGTGTGCGTTATGGAACAGTATTCCTTGATTTTCTTCAAGGAATTAATAGCTGAAAGGACCAATTTTTACATAAATCAATCTTCCTCCCCTTATCCTCGGTGTTAGCCGTGTAGGGGCAGCTTATGTTCCCCTTCAACCACGTGTCAGGACTACTGGTCCTGGAACGTAGTGCAGTGAGTGCACTTCGGCACCATAAGGAAGAATACATCCAAGAGGCTCATAGGAAGACGAGCCTCTCCTCGCCAACTTAATACCCGATGCCTCGTCGAATAGAGATTCTTATACAGCCATCTTCCCCTACCCAGAGTAGGGGACGAGGTAAGTCAGTTGCGGGGAAGTGCCCATTGCTCTTCCCCAAGAGTTTGAGTGGGTGCGGTATAGCACCAAGAAGAAGTAGGCGACGAAGGGTTCGCCTAAGAAAACTAGCGCCGGGCGTCCCGCCTGACAGAGCTTCCCTACCACCCTCTCCTACCCAGAGTAGGAGACGAGGTTGGTTTATTGTGAAGAAGATAACTCTTAAGAAGTAGTTCGAGGTAAGTACTACTTTCGAGAGTGTGTGGGGAGACGGAGTCCTGGTGCAAGCAGGCCACGTCTCCTCTGATGACCCCATGTGGGGGAAAATGTCCCTAATTCTTCTCCAGTCTCTTAGCGTATTTTTCAGTCTCTTCTGCAGCCGAGGGCCTCGCCGAGAAGGAGCCTCCCAGGTCTGTATTGCAGCGTTCCCCGGACCAACAACCCAGGGTTTTTTCTCACCACGAAGGCCATCCTCCAGACGCAGATATAACCCTCGCAGGGAGAAATGCGAGAAGGCCTCTTCAGGCAGGCGTAAGACCGCGAAGCTTCCGGTTCACCCCGCCAACGGGTGTAACCGAGCTTCTTTACGGGCAGCCTGGCCGAATCAGCACAGCTGGTTCGGCCCTCGGACTTAAAAGGAACGGTTCCCTCCGTCGGGTCAGCCCACAGGGATCCGCGTCCGCGTCCCCCAGCCCGCCCGCAGGTGTAACCGGGCTTCTTTACGGGCAGCCTGGCCGAATCAGCACAGCTGGTTCGGCCCTCGGACTTAAAAGGAACGGTTCCCTCCGTCGGGTCAGCCCACGGGGATCCGCGTCCGCGTCCCCCAGCCCGCCTGCAGGTGTAACCGGGCTTCTTTACGGGCAGCCTGGCCGAATCAGCACAGCTGGTTCGGCCCTCGGACTTAAAAGGAACGGTTCCCTCCGTCGGGTCAGCCCACGAAGATCCGCGTCCGCGTCCCCCGGAGAGAATACATGAACAGTAGTCCTCGTCGGTACGGCGTTGCCGGTTCTGACCCCGAACCTGGTGCGGAGCTCCCCGCTGGGGAAAACCGGTACCACCGCAAGGGAGTGCCTGGTATTCCAGAACCGAAGCGCCCGGTGACCCGGCGCCTCGAGATCAAGCGGTAGGAAGGACTCTACAGGTAAGCGTAAGTCCCCGAAGCCTCCGGTTAACCCCGCCCAGCGGGGGAAACGCGCTTCTGGTCGGGGGGCCTGGCCGAACCAGCCCGGCTGGTGCGGCCTTCGGGTCAGAAGGAACGGTTCCCGCTGTCGGGTCAGCCCACGGGAACCGCATCCTCGGCACCCAGAGCCTTGGGCCGACGAGAGTCCCCGCTGAACCAGCGTTGCTTGCGCTAAACCAGGCCCCTGGTGCGGACGTCCCCGCAGATGAAATCCAGTACCTCGGCAGGACGGCGCCCCTGGCCCCAAAGAGCTAGACGTCCAGTCGGCGTGCCCGGTAACCCAGCTCCCCGGCCCCAAGCCGGGTCCTCGGCTGACGGAGAGGAGCGCTCCCTGACGGAGGACTCCGTCTATAGGAGAGTGGTTAGCCTTTGCAGAAGACACCACAAGTACCGGAACCTGCAACTACGGATGTAGTTTCCTGGAAGTCAAGCCTTTTTGAGGATCATGCAGACTCCTTACAACCTAAGACGTCCCTAGCACTTCCTCTACCCGAGGTCTAGTCCTAGAGCAGGATTATGTCGGCAAGGTAGTGGCCAGCACTGCCGGGGTCCCCCAACCTTTAAGGGGGGGTCAGCAGGTAATCCTTAGTCAAGGCGTTTCAGACAGTAGAGCCTCTTCAGCCCCAGTCTGGTTCTCGCCAGCAGGAGCCTCCATGATGGAGAAAATGTCGAGGGACTTAGTAAACGTCCCCTCTAGGCTGGACTGGTGGGCTTACTATTTGGGAGGTGTACAAGCCTCCTTTGACCCCGAGGACCCTGTCCAGCAAGGCCTTCAACCCTTAGGTTATTGACATATCAGTCTCTCACACTAACAACTAACTGGGTGTTCTGGAAGCGAGACACTGTTCTGGCGAAGGTGTCTTGGAAGGCACCAGACAGGGAGACGCGAGCCATTCGCAGCTTTCCCTTGTGGGGAGAGTCTCCGTTTCCTCGGAAGAAACTAGAAACCATTATGGAGAAGGTCTTGAAATAGAGGGAGACTAACGTCCCCAGACCTACGACTCCTAGGAGACCGCCCTATAAGAGGTCTGTCTCGGATAGTGCCTTGACACCCCAAGCATCTACCAGCACTACGAGGAGAGAAGCCCCCTCTTCCTCCTGGTCCGCAACGCCTCAGCCCCTCCGCAGGGGAGCTCCAGTGCCCTCTAGCTCCTGCAGGTCGGGTTACCCCGCCTCTAGGGGAGACAGATCAGGCCGCCCCTCTAGAAGAAGATAAGAGTGGGAGGCCCCCTATCCCCACCCAACCCTCGGGTTGGAGGATGACTCAGACGTCATTGGCAAGCTTAGAGGGCTCAAGGAGCGGAACCTTGCACAGTGGCCTTACTAAAGAAGGGCTACGGACTTCCATTCCTAACGGAACCACCCACGCTTTTTCCGGCCAACCGGATAGAATGGCTAGATCCCAAAGACCTGTTAAAGAGGACCGCCCTTCAAGAGGAGGTGTCGTCCATGCTAGAGAAGGGTACCATGGAAGAAGTTCTTCTCCCAGGGCCAGGTGTCTACAGTCGCCTATTCCTGGTGGAAAAAGCGACCGGGGGGTGGAGACCGGTTATAGATCTGTCAGCTCTCAACAGGTTCGTCAAGAAGACGGACTTCAAAATGGACACGCAGAATTCAGTCCTGCTGTCCTTGAGGGAGAAAGATTGTAGGATGACCATCGACCCCAAGGACGCATACTTCCAGATTCCGGTCCACACCTCGGGTCGGAAGTTCCTCCGGGTAAAATAGGGTTCCCGGATCCTGCAATTCAGGACCCCTTTTTCTTTGGTCTGTCAACAGCGCCCCAAGTGTTCACGAGAGTCCCCACGGCTGTCGCAGTGGGGGCGCACGAACGAGGCATACGCCTTATCAGATACCTGGACGCCTGGTGGCTTCTTCCCGCCTCAAAGGTCCTCTTGGAGGGACAAGGGAGAAGTCTCCTCCAGTTTTGCAAGGATCTGGGGAACTGAATCAACCCGAAGTAGTCAAATCTATCCCCTTCCACCGGAATGAACTACTGGGGAATAACATTAGACTTTTTTCGGGGAGAATTTTTCCCTTCGGAGAATAAGATAAGAAACCTCAGGCTCATTGGTCAGCCGTTCCTGTCAGAACACCCCAGGAGGGCGGAAGACGGGCAGAGGCTGATAGGTCACCTGGTCTCACTGGAGAACCTAGTTCCCCAAGGGAGGGTAAGGCTCAGATCCGTCCAATGGAATCTCAGGAACCTCGGGTGACAGACGGATTCACAGCAGGTGCTAATCCCAGTCATTCCATACACGAGACCCTCCCTAGAATGGTGGCATTGCCAGTCGAACTCACTCAAGGGGACGTCCTTCGGGACCGGCCCTCCCGAGTTACTACTGTTCACAGACGCCTCCAATCAGAGATGGGGAGCCCTTCCCCTCGACGAAACGGCACAAGAGACCTGGTTGGAAGGGGAGAGGCAACTCCACACAATGTCCTGGAGTTGGAAGCAGTCCAGAAGGCGTGCCTACACTTCGCAAGTCTGCTAAAGGGGAACACCGTGGCGTGGACGAGCGACAACGCCACGGTAGTGGCATACATAAAGAAGCAGGGTACTTGTAATCGAAGGAGTTGTGCGATCTCACCATAGAGAATCTAGATTGAGTGGAAGAAAATCAAGAGGTGATGTTAGCAAGGTTCATTCCCGGGAAGTAAAACGTTCTGGCCGACGGCCTCAGCAGAATGGGCCACATAGTAGGGACAGAATGGTCCCTTCTCCCAGGAATAGCCAAGCTCATCATTCAACGATGGGGTTCCCAGGTGGTTGACCGCTTTGCAACAAACTCAACGCCCAACTCCCAGTCTATTGCTCCCCTGTACCAGACCCGCAAGCTTCCTTAGAAGACTCTTTTCAGCACAAGTGGGACAATCTGGATGTGTACGCCTTTCCCCCTTTTCACGCTGATAAGACAAGTGCTCAGCAGAGTAAAGACGGGTCGAAACCTACAGATGACTTTGGTAGCGCCCTGGTGGCTGGAGAGAGAGAGTGGTTCGCGGATCTAAAAGACCTATCGAGTCAACCGCCGTGGCCTCTGTCCGTCAGGTCAGACCTTCTGCACCAGCCTCACTTTCTCAAGCTCCACGACAGGCCTCTCTCCCTACGTCTTCACGACTGAAGACTAAGAGCGGCTCCTGAAGAAAGAAGGATATTCTTCCTCCACGGCTAAGAGAATGTCTCTATTCCTAAGAAGTCGCCAACCGCGGTCTTCCAGACAAAATGGACCTCCGTCGCGAAATGGTGCGCTGAGAGGCACATTAGACCTCTTAAGGCCTCTGTCCCAGACATGGCATATTTTCTGGTGTTTCTCAAGGACAAAGCGGAGATGTCAATCCCAGCCATAAAACGGGGTTTGGGCTGCCTTAGGCCAAGTCTTCCTCCTGAAGGGCATCGTCCTGGGGGCCTCGAGACACATAGCGATGCTTGTCAAAAGCTTCGAGCAGTCTTACCCCCCTCAGGCGGGAAAGGTGCCCCAGTGGGACTTAGGCAAGGTCCGGAAGATGATGTGTCGCTCCCACTTTGAACACTTGAAAGATATCGTGAACAAAGATCTCACCCTCAAGGCCGTCTTCTTGCTGGCCTTGGCGTCCGATAAGAGAGTGGGAGAGATACATGGTTTGTCATTCGACTTCTCTCACTCCGACCAGGTATCAGGAACCTCTTCGTTTCCACAGGTGTTAATAGGAAGCAAGTTTCCGAGAACACCATTTCCTGCTGGCTGAGACAAGTCATCGCTAGAACCTATGAAGAGGATAAAATGGCAGTGCCAGGCACTCCCCGGACCCATGACATCAGGGGTCTGAGCACCCCCTTGCCCTTTGAGAGAAACATGGCGGTGAGGCAGATCCTACAGACAGGCACTTGGTCGCACCAGTCAACCTTTACTGCCCACTACCTCAAGGGTTATTCGAGAAAATCCTTGGACGGGTTCTCCATTGGGACAGTCATGGCCGCCCTCCGGGCTGTGTAGCGGTAAGGCCAGAGGCTGTACCCAACGATGAACACATTCTTCGCGACTACATTCGGAGGAAATCGTCAGAAGAATTTTTTAAGAGGTAAAATCTTAGGTAATAGCGTAAGGTTGCGCAGTTACCCTCACTCCCGTACTCTGATAGGCCCCCGCATTCCATAGCCCTCTAGGCCCTACGTACCGAGTCAAGTGTCAGAATAGCACTCCCGCCTCCTAAAGTATAAGTCTCCTAAAGAAAGTAATTCGAGGTAAGTTTCGTGTTGGAACAAATCAAAAATTTTAAGTAATTTTTATTTTTCCTAACATACTTACCGAGAATTACTTTCGGGTAATGGCCCTCCCTTCCGTCCCCGAGTGTCATCCTTCCATTGCCAAATTGGGCTATACGACGAACTTAATGAGGAGAATGGCCCAGAGAAGCAGTGACCTGCCCTCGGGGTGCATTCTTTGGCGGCGGGGGTAGGCCTATAGGGAGAACAGCGTGGGGGATAACGGCGCCAAAAACCTTGGTCGAGAAAGAGAGATCACCAAGTGTCTCCTAAAGAAAGTAATTCTCGGTAAGTATGTTAGGAAAGATAAAAATTACTTAAAATTTTTTATATTTAATACATTGATTATATGAGTACAATACAGTGTTGACAGTGGTACATTCTAGAGTTGCAAAGCAGTCCAATGAGACCACTAAATCAGATGCCTGAACGGACTCTAAATGCCATCCCTGATCATCGCGGCAGTATATGTGATCCATATTCATTTAAATTTATCGACTCGTAGTATCAGAATAAGATTCATTAACAGAAACAATGTTCTAGAAGTTGAATAGCAAAGTGAGTGGCTTAAAAGTAACAGATAGAACAACAATAGAGATGGGGCTGTAGGGATTCTGTTAAGAACTTTTGAAACTGCCTACAGTTTGTTGTGCTATACAAGGTGCAGTATGTATGATAGTGCCATGTTAATTAAGTCACAGTTATCCTTTTCAGTTTAGAAAGATCATATACAAATGTCAAAGGTGTTAAGAAAATATGGTCTTCTGCAGGACGAAGACCTGTAGGAAGGCCCAAGAAATCACTGAAACTAGGATAGAGAGGTACCTAGGCCTGAGGAGAGTTTATTTAACCACCAGGAGGGTAAATGATAAGTCTGGTAAATGACTAATGTTATAAAGGATATTTTAGGTACTATTTTCATGTAAATTTTTTTTTCAGGTTATTTTGTTGCACTGTTAGTTTTTGAAGTTTGTGCTGCCTTGGTTTTTAGGAAATATCAACTACCTAGGATGCCTTGGTCAGGCCATTTGATATGAATGGCATTTTAGCATATAGTATTATTTGTAGCTATCCAGTATACTATTTATCTTTCCTAAGTATGATTAATTATTTATAAAATTACTCATTTTAGAGTTGACCATTAGCTGTACTGTAATTTCTGTACTATAGTGATTATCTTGAATAATAGGAGAATGTATCAATTAATAGTTTATAAAGATATTAGAGCATTATTTCCATGAATTTCACCTGAGGTTCACGTGGCTTCCTTCTCAAAGCTAGCAATGGTAAATATCGATGTCTATGCTAGAAATTTAAGATTTCCTTTTCTTTTTTTACTATAATAGCCATGCTCCTCTAGAGGAGTATTATGTAGATGTGGCAGTCTATAGAAATTGTACTTAGGCAAGCCAAATAAGAAAAGCCTATCTATCTTGTTTTTGTAGTTATTTCTCTCGGTTACATCTTTCGTTCGGCAAATCCAGATTAGTTTTCGTGTAGAAGTGTTATTTAGCTTCATATTAATTGCAGGTGTCTTTTTCTGGCTTTGGTGTGCATTTCGTTGTTAAATGTTTAAGGGGTTTATTGTTGGTTGGTAAAGAATCACATTCCCTTTGTATAGTGGATAAAGATTCTCATTCCCTTTGTATTGTGGATAAAGATTCACATTCCCTTTGTATTGTGTCGAGTGCAGCATTGTGTTTTAGACAGTTGTTGTGCTACATGTGTTAACAGTCCCCCTTATGGAAGAATATGCTCTGCTTATGGCTGAACGAGTTCAAGTAAAGGAATATGAACGCTAAAGAGAAGTTTATTTTAGATCAGAGAAAATCCAGATGAGACTAGGCTACAGGATTATAGAGGGGATGATGATGATGGTGATTCAGAATAAACAGACATGGATGATGAATCACCATTTTATGTCTATATGAAAAATTATTGTGGTACTGCATCTGAATAAAATGACCCAGGTAAGTTCTTATAACGCTTATTCTATCGTCTAAGTGCTGATAGTACTACCTGTACTAAGACTTCTTACACTCCACAGTTTTCTAATACCTGTATTTTCAAAGACAAAGTATATAAATTAATGTCTCAGGTGGAAGGAAAAGCTATTAATGGTTCTTCTCATCTGTTGCTAAAACCTTATATTACATGGAAGCATTTGCTAATTCATAAAATAGGACAGTTGCCTAACCATCTTCTTTCCCCTGATCAGGCCAATTCATTTGAAGCCCTGATAAATATCAACTAAAGGAATTCGTTAAATGCAGTTTTTTGTTTTAAGTTGGTTGACTATATAGTTGTCGGTTATATGTAGTTTCATGGGGAGTTAATTGGAGATTCTTTTGTAGATACAGTGGTACGGGTTTTATCGACTCATTGAAGAAAAATCTGCAGGCCACCTGGATAAGATTTCTTAAGCTGTTTTTGATAGGTACTCTACAGACTGCTGTGTTATTTGTTAATTTTGCTGTTAAACAGAAGGAAAGCTGTGTTCTTCAATGGTTGAGATGATTTCAGATTTACAGAAGCACTCTGATTACTTCTCTTTAGGTCTTATTTTGGATACGGGCAGGATTACTTGCGCTGTGGAACAGGTGTCTAATAGAATGCAAAATAACTCTTTGAATTTGATCTCACGAAGGCTTATTTTTTCTCCTTACCATCCAGTCCCCCCTCAAGAGTATTCCTCTTGCTGTCCAAGGGAGAATTTTTGGAAATATGATAGGTCTTTGGGATTTTGGACAAACATAAGGCATGGCAAAAGTTCCAAGAGGACTCATCCAGCCTATAGGAGAACTCTATGATGGCCCCCACTAAGAAATGCCAGTACAGTACAGTACTGGACAGTATTGGAATGATTTCCAAAGTGTATCAGGTTTGGGAAAACCTTCAGCCCTAACTGTATATTCACTCTGAGATAAGAAAGGGATATCAAATTCCTCTGTCCTTCAATCCCCCCTCTGTCTGAGGAACCCGTTCCTTTTCCAAGTTACCTCAGCAATTTGGCCAAATCCCATAATTTGAAATTGGAGATAGCAAAACTTGTGAAGAAGAAAGTGACAGAGGAAGTCTTTAGTTCCTCCCCAGGGTTTTACATCAGGTCGTTGTAGTGCCCAAGGCATGGGGAAATTGGAGGACAGTTCTATATATATCTATTCTAAACAGGTACATTATAATATACAGTTGTTCCGTAACCGAAATACAAACCACGCTATTTACAAAGGGTATTACTTTTAGCGCAGCTGAAATGACAAGCCAATAGTTTTTAACGAGGGTTAATTACCCCCGCGCTAGTTAGGGGGGGGTGGGGAAGGGTAGCTTGCTACCCCTCCCCCCTCCACACACCGGTGACTTGCTTCACTTCACTTTTGGCTCGGCGGTGATCAGACGTGTCTGCTCATCGCCTTCGTGACAACCTTTAATTTTCTGCTTTTTCTTTTCAGCGTGTGTGATTGGTTGGAAGTTGACCTTCAGTTATTTTCTTTACTATGCGTACATGCCCTGGAGTTGCCGGCCGTCCTTGTGGGACTTTCATGTCGGACGTTATTACGGATCCACACACCCTCTGCCCTCAATGTCGGGGCCGACGGTGCGACCAGGATAACATGTGCCGTGAGTGCAGGGAGTGGTCTGCCTCCCAGTGGGAGAGGTTTGGCCGTCGGCGTTCTCCTCCGGGGTTAGCCTTGAAGGAGGAAGGTTCTCGGGACTCTTCTTCCGCCGCCCAAACCTCCTCCGAAGCTCCCCCTCGTCCGCCTCCTAAGGAGAGTCGTCCGAGTGGGAGCGCAGGCCCTTGTTCTGTTTCCCTACCTTCGGTGGGGGGAGAGGGCGTCGCCTCCCATAGCGAGGCGGTTCCCCCTCCTCCTCCGGGGGAGGTTATTGATAATAATGCCTTATCCAGTGATGATCTTTTACAGATTTGGTCGTCCCTGGGGCTTAAGGGCTTGCCCTCCAGGGTCGCTCTTATTGACCTTGTCTCGTTGGGGGCCGCTGTTAAACAGTCGCCGGTGGTAGCGGAGGTAGACCCTCTGTCTATTGTCGACGTCGTGGTGACAGAGGCCTCCGACGTGGCTGGGCCTTCCGCCGCAGGTGCTGTTGCTGGTGATGGTGCTCAAGGCTCTCCTCCTCCTTCCGTGCATCCTTCGAAGGGGGAAGTAAGTCCTTCGGTCTCGACTGCTGCCCAGCTTCCTTCTGAGGGAAGTGTTTTGACGGAGACTCCCCTTCGGAGGACCGATGGTCCCGACGATCTCCCCCGAGGCCGCCTCCGCCGTAAGGCTCACCGCCCTCTACGCCACAAGGGCCTCCCTTCCCCTTACAGGGGGACTAAGAGGCGCCTTTTTGGGTCTTCGTCCTCCGGGGGGGACTCTCCTCGTCAGCCTCAACCGACTGCTCCGCCCTCCTTGAACCTCTCTGCAGACCGCTCACCATCTCCTGCCGGATCTTCGCCTTCTGGAGAACTCGTCACCCGACGGGCAACGGTCCCTTCGGGGCTAAGGGATTCTTCCCTTACGCGAGCAGTGCTAACGCACAAGCGCTCTCCTGCTCGCCAGCGCTCTCCTGCTCGCCAGCGCTCACCTGTTCGCCAGCGATCTCCTGCTCGTCGACGATCTCCTGCTCGTCGACGATCTCCTGCTCGCCAAGACTCTCCTGCTCGCCGACGCTCACCTGCTCGTCGGCTCTCTCCTGATGTTCGCCCCCCTCGCCAGCGCTCTCCTGCTCGTCAGCTCTCTTCCGAGCGTCAGCGCTCATTTGAGGACCATCGCCCTGCGGTCTCTGACCACCCTTTAGTTCCTGCTGAACTCCCTGCTCACCATCTGCCTGGTCCTGTGGCTACGCAACATCGTGCTGCGCGTGTGTCAGAAACACATGTTCGCCAACGCGCCAGCGATCTTCCCGTTCCTGCTCGTGAACGCGCCGCACCAGCTGTCCTCTCACAGGACACGCGTCGACCTTCTGCTCGCCAGCGATCACCAGCTCGCCAGCGATCACCTACACGCCAGCGATTACCTCCTCGCCAGCATTCACCTGCTTGCCAGCGCGCACAGGCGATCTTAGTATCGCCTATTCAACAGCGACAACGAACGCACCGACGTTCGCCAACGCTCCTGAAGGAACATGGTTCGCCAGCTTCTAGCTCGCCATCGCGCGATCGCCCGCCTGCACATGCCGCTCGCCATCGCTCGCCATTGCACGATCGCCCTCCTGCGCATGCTGCTCGCCATCGCACGACCCTGCACGATCGCCCGCTTACGCATGCTGCTCCTCATCGCACAACCCTGAACGATCACCCTCCTGCGGATGCTGATCACCATCGCACCCCATCACGCGATCATTCACCTGCGCATGCTGCTCGCCATCGCACAACCCTGAACGATCGCCCGCTTACGCATGCTGCTCCTCATTGCACAACCCTGAACGATCGCCCTCCTGCGGATGCTGATCACCATCGCACCCTATCTCGCGATCATTCACCTGCGCATGCTGCTCGCCATCGCTTACCATTACGCGGTCATTCACCTGCGCATGCTGCTCACCATCGCACACCAGTGCATCGACATACCACATCGCGACATCGCCAGCGATCTTCCTCACCTACGCGGCAGCACGATCCCTCGCCGTCGCGCCAACGCTTGCGTTCGTCGCCTCGGACACGTGTTCATTCACCTGCCCACCCTCGCGCCCACTCGACCGCTCGCCTGTGCGCCTGCGCGACCGCTCGCCTGTGCGCCCGCGCGATCATCCACCTGCGCGCCCGCGCGATCGCTTGCCCGCACTCCCGCGCGACCATTCGCCCTCGCGCGACCATCGTTCGCGGCGAATTCCACAGCCGGTGGTAGCAGCAGGGACGCGTGCTCCTAGACGGCACTCGGGATCACCTCCATCCAAGCACAGGTTGGTAGTGCAGGACGAAGACAGGTCAGTACAGCATTCTTCCCCACCTTCTTTTCAGGCAGGTACCGTCGTGTCCACTCCAAAGGATCGCCCGATCCCTTTCTCTTTAGCGAGGATTTCGGACTCTGTGTCCTTGGAGCAGCAGACTTGGTTTGGTCCGCTGGCACGGGCGTTAGTGAGGGTTATGAAACCAGCACTCGCCGGCCAGGGTGACAAACCAGTGGCTGTCTCTCCTACGCTGAAGAGAAAGAGAGGAGTGGACTTCGTGGTGACTTCCCCTAGGGCGAAGTTGGTTCCCAAGAGGTCGGTCTCGAAGGTCCCTTCTCCTGCACGAGTACTTTCTCCTTCTCCCGTGGACGAGGCCTTTCCGTCCTCAGGTGAGTCCAGTGGGGCGGGAGACTTCGCTTCAGGCAGGAGAATCGTCTCGTGAGGAAGGGGCCCCTCGAACCTCGTTGTTGGGATCCTGTATCCCTCCCAGGAGGGAACCCAAGGATTCCAAGACCGTCCCTAAATCCTCTGCAAGGATTCGTCAGGAACCCACGACTACCCAGGGGAATGTCCACGTGTCACCCCAGGAAGAGATTCCTGGGGCAGGAGACTTAGCTGCCAGCCCGCAGGGAGGAGAACAGCAAGAGTCCGAACAGCCTTCTGGCAGGTCCTAAGCCTGATAAGGACACTTAACAGACTTACGGATCCAGTCATCGCCCCCCGTGAAGGCAAAGACACGATTCTGGATGAAGTGTTTGACGTTCGGAAGGCCCCTAAGACCAGTGCAGCTCTGCCCTGGTCTCGGGGGCTGAAGAGTGCCAGAGCTAGGGCCAACGCTCAGCTCGCACTTCTTGCCTCCTCCAGTCGTTCCACTGCCGGGAACAAGCTTATCCCTCCTCCTCGCCTTCAGCAGAGGAGGTATTTCGAGATCCTGGGTGAGCACAACCTCGCTCTTCCTCTCCATCACTCTGTGGAGGAGCTGGCGAAGGGAGTTCCCCTGGAGAAACTCTCTGCCCGGCAGGTGTCGTTCTCGGTGGCGGAGATCCTTAACCACGAGAAGGTCGCTAAGTGTGCCATGCAGGCCACTTCGTGGCTGGACTTCTGGCTAGGATCTCTGGGCATCCTATTGCGATCGGAGGACTTGTCCAAGGAGACCAATAGGAAGGCCCTAGAGACCTTCTTGCTCTCGGGCACCCGCTCCATCGAGTTTTTGGCGCACCAGGTTACCACCCTGTGGGCCAACTCGGTGTTGAAGCGTCGCGATGCTGTGTCCGAGAGATTCCATCCGAAGGTCCCCGCCGTGGATGTGTGTAGGCTCCGACATGCTTCCCTTCTGGGGGAGAGCCTGTTTGAGCCTCAAGACTTGGAGCGAACGGCTGAGAGGTGGAGGAAATCCAGCACGGACTCCCTCCTCCACAGGCCCTTACAACTCGGCCCTATAAGCCTCCAGCCCCGCCACAACAGCAGCAACAGCCTCGTAAGGCTCCCAAACAGGCACCGGCAGCTAAGAAAGTGGTGTCTAAGCCCCAGCCCTTTCCAGCCAAGGTCAAGAGGGGCGGTAAGTCCTCCAGGGGAGGCAAGACTCCTAGGGGTGGCGGCCGCGGCCGCAAGCCCTAGGGGTGGCAGTCCCCCTGCGTGTCCACCTGTGGGGGGATGCCTTCAGCGTTGCGTCCGCAGGTGGCAGCAACACGGGGCCGATGCTTGGACGGTCTCAGTGATCGGCCAAGGTTATCGCGTCCCGTTCACGTCATCTCAACCTCCCCTGACAGCGAATCCAGTGTCGTTGAGCTCCTATGCCATGGGATCGGCAAAGGGGCTGGCCCTTCAGGCCGAAGTCGAGACCATGTTCGAGAAGGGTGCTCTCCGGGAGGTCGTGGACGGCTCCCCAGGCTTCTTCAGTCGACTCTTTCTTGTAAAGAAGGCTACTGGAGGCTGGAGACCCGTCATCAATCTCTCAGCTCTGAACAGGTTTGTCAAACAAACCCGGTTCAGCATGGAGACAGCAGACACGGTCAGACTTGCGGTGAGACCACAAGACTTCATGTGTACACTGGATCTAAAGGACGCGTACTTCCAGATCCCAATCCATCCGTCTTCCAGGAAGTACCTGAGATTCTGCCTAGACAACAAGATCTACCAGTTCAAGGTGCTGTGTTTCGGTCTCTCCACAGCTCCTCAGGTGTTCACCAGAGTGTTCACCCTGATTTCATCTTGGGCACACAGGAACGGCATTCGTCTCCTTCGTTTCCTAGACGATTGGCTGATCCTAGCAGACTCGGAGTCGACCCTTCTTCGGCACCGAGACAGGCTTCTGGATCTTTGCCAGGATCTGGGGATCGTGGTAAACCTCGAGAAGTCCTCTCTGCAGCCGTCCCAACGACTGGTTTATCTAGGCATGCTAATAGACACCAATCTCCACAAAGCCTTTCCATCAGACGACCGGATAGCAAGGCTGAGGAGGGTGGCGGAGCCTTTCCTAAGGCGAAAAGAACTCCCCGCCCAATCGTGGTTGCGTCTCTTAGGCCACCTATCCTCCCTGGCCCGTCTGGTTCCAAACAGCCGCCTCAGGATGAGATCCCTTCAATGGCGGCTCAAGTCCCGGTGGAATCAAGGATCCGATTCCCCGGACATTCTGATCCCAATGGGATCTCTGGAACAGACGGACTTGCGGTGGTGGCTGGCCGACGAGAACCTGCGGAAGGGAGTGAGTCTTCTCGTCCTCCCCCTGGAATTGACTCTGTTTTCTGACGCGTCAAAAGAAGGGTGGGGGGCGCACGTTCTGAACCAGAGGGCCTCAGGCCTTTGGTCAGAATCAGAAAAGTGCCTACACATCAACCTGCTAGAATTGAAGGCCGTCTTTCTGGCTCTTCAGCAGTTCCAACGGTCCCTGGCGGGTCACTCCGTGGTGGTGATGAGCGACAACACCACGGTAGTGGCTTATATCAACAAGCAGGGAGGCACTTTTTCGCAACAGCTATCCCATCTTGCAGTAGAGACTCTGAGGTGGACCGAAACCCACTCGATAACACTATCAGCTCGTTTCATTCCTGGCAAGAGGAATGTGCTCGCCGACAGTCTGAGCAGGGCTTCGCAGATAGTGAGTACCGAGTGGTCTTTGGATCCTCAGATAGCCAACAAAGTCCTGACTTTGTGGGGTTCCCCGACGGTGGACTTGTTCGCGACAGCCTTGAACTTCAAGCTGCCCCTGTACTGTTCACCAGTCCCGGACCCCAAGGCACTCTGGCAAGATGCTTTCCAGCAACAGTGGGACAACATCGACATGTACGCCTTCCCACCATTCTGTCTGATGAGAAGGGTGCTCAACAGGACCAGACTATCGGTCAACTGTTCCATGACTCTAGTAGCTCCGCTATGGCATCACGCGGAATGGTTTCCGGACCTTCTGCAACTCCTGACGGAACTCCCAAGGGAGCTTCCTCCACGACACGAGCTTCTCAGACAACCCCACTCCGGTGTCCCTCACAGGGCCGTAGCCTCGCTTCGGCTTCACGCCTGGAGACTATCCAGCGTCTCCTCGCGGAGAGAGGCTTTTCGCAACAGGTTGCGGAGAGAATGTCTCGGCACCTGCGAAAGTCCTCTGAGGGAGTCTACCAAGCGAAGTGGAGAGTCTTTTGTGGTTGGTGTCGTGGAAGGGGTATCTCTCCACTCGATGCCACTATTCCAGCAATAGCGGACTTCCTTGTGTATCTGCGAGAAGAAATGCGCCTTTCTGTCTCGGCGGTGAAAGGCTATCGCTCAGCCTTAAGCTTGGCCTTCAGATTGAAGGGCGTGGATATTTCTTCGTCGCTAGAACTCTCTTTACTCATACGTAGCTATGAGCTTACCTGCCCCCAGTCGGAAGTGAGACCCCCTCCTTGGAACGTGGTTCGAGCCCTCAGGTCTCTCAAGAGACCTCCCTTCGAGCCATTACGCCAGGCCTCCGATCGCCACCTGTCTTGGAAGACGGCTTTCCTACTCGCCTTGGCCTCGGCCAAGCGAGTTAGTGAACTTCATGGTCTCTCGTACGACATCGCCCATTCAAGGGGATGGGGGGAGGTAACGTTCAGGTTCGTCCCTGAGTTTGTGGCCAAGACTCAGAATCCTGGAGTGCCGGATCCTCGGTTCGACTCTTTCAGGATCGCGAGTCTCCGTTCTGTAACAACCGACCCAGACCAGCTGCTACTATGCCCAGTGAGGTGTCTGAGGTACTACTTGAAGAGAACGGCTGCAGTCCGTCCTCATGTGCGAGCTTTGTTTGTGAGCACAGGCAGGACAAAGAGGAGGGTCACCAGGAACACCATCTCAGCTTGGATTCGAAGGGTTATCCACCATTCCCTGAATCCTGACCCTCCTCCGTCACGTCGCCCTCGGGCCCACGATGTCAGGGGTATTGCTACATCCCTGGCCTTCAAGAGAAACTTCTCTGTGACGCAGGTACTTCAAGCTGGGGTCTGGAAGCGTCAAACGACCTTCACAGCCCACTACCTGCAAGACGTGACCCACAGGAGCCTCGATACGTTCTCTATCGGCCCTGTGGTGGCTGCACAACAGCTGGTCTAACCTCAGGCTCCTTTTTGGACAAGTAGCAGTAGGTTGAGGGCGTTGTTACCCGGTCTTAGTCTGCGTGAATGAAAGAGTATGTCTGACCCTTACTTCTTTCTTCATTCTCCCCTCTCTTGGGGAAGCAGCATCCTGGTCCTCGCATAGCTGACCTCGACCTCTGCAGGTAACCCATGCTTCTTTGTGCTCCTAGTATTAAGCTTAATACTGTTGCGTCTCCCATACCCTGACGAGGTGGTATGGGGAACGTCCTATCCTAGAATTCCTATCTGAAGGTCTCAAGGTCAACTTCATAGGACGAGTCACACTCTCCTCCTCACACGGCTTATGTAGGCCACTCGTTCCTAGCGATGCTAGGAACCTGTGAGGTACAGGGGCTCCCTCTCTCTAGTGCTGCTCACTGAGGGATCGAGCCCCCGGGCAAGCCGAAGTCAGTAAGGCTGGGGACTTTCCACCCTTCCTAAGGGGTAAGTCACCCTTTGTAAATAGCGTGGTTTGTATTTCGGTTACGGAACAAATGACAAATTCGAAGATAATTTGTATTTTTCCTAACCATACAAACCTTAGCTATTTACACATATGTGCCCGCCATCCCTGACCCCCAAGTCAAGTCCTACCTCTAAGTGAAGTGAAGCAAGTCACCGGTGTGTGGAGGGGGGAGGGGTAGCAAGCTACCCTTCCCCACCCCCTGCTAACTAGCGCGGGGGTAATTAACCCTCGTTAAAAACTATTGGCTCGTCATTTCAGCTGCGCTAAAAGTAATACCCTTTGTAAATAGCTAAGGTTTGTATGGTTAGGAAAAATACAAATTATCTTCGAATTTGTCATTTCTCACTAAGTTTTCGATGAATATTTCTTCTACAGTACTTCAAAGCAATTAGTAAAAAAAGTAGATAGTATGTTTTCAATCTATTTAAAGGCTCTTATTTTGACATCCCTATTCATCTTGTCTCGAGGAAACTCATTTGGTTTTTGGCAATTGGAAAATTTATCAATTGAAGTGCCTCTGGTTTTGACTCATGACTGTTCCTCAGGTATTTACCATGGTGATGCTTCCAATTTGGAAATGTTTGAGATTTCTTAGAATTTTTTGTCTCGATATGACTAGCTAATTTGGAAAACATCCTCAAAAAAGATATGGGTCTATCAGATTTGCTTCCTCAGGTTATAGAGGAGCTTGGGAATCCTAGTCAATGTGAAGGAAGTCCCTTATAATACTGATGCAGAGAATTTTATATTTGGGATAATCATTGCAACATTTCCCCTTTGTATTTTTCTTTTTGAAAAGTTCAAGCAGATGAAAGCACTGTTGGTTTGAATAGGGATGAAGCTCATAGGGACCTTGGCATCTCTTAGGAAGTTTGTGTTGGTAGGGCAGTTGAAGGTGTGGGATTTTTAGTTGCATCTCATTTGTCTTTGATACAGGGCCTCTGGAAATGATTTATGTTCCAATGATTCAGAGCTGTCTAAAACTGGTTAGATAATAAGCTGATCCTCTTTGTTTGGGTCAGGTTGTGTCATTGGAAGTAAAAGTCCCAGATGAGGGTGCGTCTCTTTCATTGGATACTTCCCAGGAAAGCTGTGGTGTAACTTTGAATTATTACCTGTCAGAAAGGTGATTGGAGGAACCAGTCCTACACAACTTTTTTGGAGCTTTTAGCTATATTCAAAGCACTGTAGGCTCAGGAGACTTTGGTAATGGGGAAGTGTGTGGAAGTTTTCTCAGACAACACGACAGCATTGACAAACATTCAGAAGCAAGGCCATCAGGTCAGAATCATTGTTCCATATAGTGGAAGTACAGTATTCTTATTTTGTATGGATCTAAGGGGGATACTTTCCATACCACTGTTTATTCCAGCAAAATTAAATGTCCTAGCATATCTGCTAGGCAGGAAATGAGTACAGTACCTCCAAACAAGTAGTTTTTACATCCTTTAGTGTCAAAAGATTGGGGGTTGTTTGGGAAGACCAAATGTGGACATGCTTGTGACCTTGGCTCTGTCAACAAGAAGATGGATGTATATTGCTCTCTAGTTCCAGATCCCCTAGGATGGAAGGTGGTTGCCACGTTGTTGAACTATTAGAACCTATATGCTTTCCCTCTATTCTCAATGATTTTGACTGTGATAGACATGTTGCACAGTGTCCTCAAACAGCAGAATGGAGCTAAGGGTTCCCTTTTGGCCTCTGAGAGAGGGGTTTGCTGATCTGTGTCCTCTTGTTGAAATAGCTGAGGAGGTTACCTTACAGGATCAATCTTCTTTGAAAAACAATTTCAAGGTCTCTTCACCCAAATCTACATGCTACATGTAACCTCATGAAGACTATTCACTGTTATTTTAGAGGCAAAGGGTTGTCTGGCCCTAAAAGAAATACAGTAAGTGGATTTTCAATACTCATCTGTCTCCCTACTGACTAGAAATGTTAAGAGGCTTTGAAAACATTTCCACTCGTATACTGAATAGCTTCTATTTGGCTTGCTCATGCTCTCTTATTGCCATAATACTGTACTGCCATATTAGCTCAATACTCCCCTAGAGGGGCATTGCTATTATAACAAAAGAAAATGGAAGATTTTAGATTTTTGTGATAGACATTGATGTCTAGCAAGCTTCAAGAAGGAAGCCAGATGAACTTCGGGTGAGTACTGTATAGAAATAATTTAATTTATTCTTAAAGTTCTGTTGTTTCAAAAACAGTAATCACCCAAAGTCTGCTTAGTTTGCTTAGTTTATTAAGCATATTAGTTTGATTACTTTTCTATTTTTTCTTTCTCTTTTCAGATACAGTACTTCTTCAGCCATTAGATATGGCTGTTTATAAATTCTTTCTACCAATAATTTCCAGCTTCGATTCCCTTCTCCCTCGCTAGAGAGTCAGAATTTGAACTGTGAGTTGAAAAAAAGTAGTGTCTTTAAATGGTGGCTGTTAGACAAAGCTATTTGACCGTTTCTATCAGCCTGTTGTAATTGGTAGGCTAGGTTGCCGCATGAATACCCCACTGCGGACCAGGTAGATGAAGGGGTTCTCTTTATTTGTTGTAGCCATGTCATTCCCTGCAGCCTCCAATTTAGGAATTTTGAGGAAATTTTTTGTTGTTTATTTGTTGCTTGTTTCCTTCAGTGTGATGCATTACATGTTTCGCCCTTTTTGTTTCACGTACGTGACCTCTTGATGTTCTGTAAACTTTGTTAGATAGGTGATCATTCTTAGTGTTAGGTGTACTGTATGGAAATTTGGTAGCACTGGACTTGTGCAGTGCTCGACATTCATATTTTCATTCATGTTGCAATTTTATTTTCAACATAAACATTTACCCGTCAGCTACACTAAAAAGATATGGTATATGCAATGTATATCTGATCTAAGATTTACCAGTGAGGTTTCGTGACACGTATATGGACTCTGGTACAGTACGTGATTAATTGCTTTCCTGAGGAATTCATGACAGTCTTTAGAGAAACGAGTTTGTTCATCATCATCGTCATTGCAATTGTTTTCAAATTTACCCTTTTAGGGCTTAGGCTTGAAGTAAGGTTTCCCCTCTGTCTTTTGTCTAGCGGATCTTTTACCTGAATTTCCATCGGGAACAGGTCCTCATATGTTCTGTTTTTCCACGATTTTGTTAGTTTTCATAGATAACCCCTTCCTCCAAATCAATCAAAACCTCTTCTAATTATTCCTCTTCTTTTTTCTCCTTGTGCCAAAGCCATCTTAATTACCACTAGATCTTACATCTCTCTGCCACTTCCTTATCTTCCAAATTTATTCTAGTTTTGAGTCCTTACATTTTATGGTACTGTAATACTTATTCAAGAATATGTATTTTTTCTTGTGATCATGTTTGCGTCATAGAGTAATAAAAGCCTTATATATGCATCAAAGGAGTTATTGCTTTGTATAGTAATGAGCTGTGTTATTTAATAAATTGTCTAACCACCTCTTTCCACTTCAAAAAACATGCTGCTACTGTTTGTTACTTCCCTCTCAATACTTAATGCATAACTTATCTCACAATTTAGTATATTTCCAATTAACAGATACAGTTTGCTTAATCTCCTGCAAGACCTGTCCATCCTTTTCAATATAATCTACTTACTCTCTCCTCTCTGCTGACTTATTTTAAGCATTTTTAAATATAAAACTTACCCGCTGGTTATATAAAAGAGCTGAAGTCCCTGACGCCAGGGCAGAAAATTCAAATCTCGCGCTATCGAAGATACGCCAGGTGTACCAACCGCACCCTAGCGGTAGAACAGGTGGAACTACACACCAACTCCAGTTCTTCTCTCTGCCGTCATAGCTGACTGACATACAGAAGTTCGCTCTCGTGTTTTTACTCTCTTGGGAAGTTGTTTGGTGATGTACAACGTTCTTTTTTGAGTTTAAGCTATCGTTGATTAATTTTCCTTGGTTCTTATCTTGAAGTTGAGATTTTCTTTATTGTTTTTTCCCTTACTTTTTGCTTGTCGGTCTCTCACGTTAACTTTAAAATGGCCGACTCCTCCCCTGCTCAGCGTAGGTGTGTTAGTGAGGGTTGTCGTACACGACTTCCTAATGGATCTATTGATCCTCATTCTATTTGTGTAAAATGTAGGGGTAAATTTTGTTCATTAGATGATAGGTGTAATGAGTGTCTTTCCTTAACTAATGATGATTTTGTTACTTACGATCGTTATGTTAGGAGATTAGAGAGAGATAGAGTTAGGCGTAGTTCTTCCCGATCTGTGGATAGAACCTTACCTAATTTACCTGTTCCTAATCCTGTTCCTTCCCCTGTGGTGGTAGATCAGGAACCTACTATGAAGGACATGTTTACTGCTATTTTGTCTCTTGGTGAGAAAGTTGAGTCCTTAGCAGCCGATAGAAATACTATCTTTTCAGAGTTAAAGGTATTGAAAAACCGTGATCCTATCGGAACTGTGGAAAGTGTTTCAAAGAATCGTAACTCTCTCGGTGTTGTGACAAGTGTTGATAATGTGGTTAGTGTTGCGGAAGGTGCGTCGACACGAGTGTCTGATGTGGTACCGAAGAATCGTGACTCTCTCGGTGTTGTGACAAGTGTTGATAATGTGTTTAGTGTTGCGGAGGGTGCGTCGGCACGATCTTGTCGTTCACCTAGCCTTAGACCTCTTTCGAGCTCTCGAACCCATGGGAGAAGTAATGTCGAACGGCTTAAGGGAACGAGAAGTGTCATCAATCGTGCAGACGTCCCCTCGAACGTTCCTGTTGCCGTAGCTCAGGTCGTTCACCCTCATCGTAGGAAAGGTGAGGTTCATACGTTATCCCCGTCTTCCGATGAAGGGTCGGGAAGTGAGATCTGGCGGCGAGCGTCGAGACCGCTTAAACGCTCCCATGTTGCTTCACAGCGTCGGGAATCGCCTGTGCGGCCAGGATGTAGTTCGTGGGGTTCACCGGAACGTTTCCGTTCTCCCAGCGCTTGCACTCCGGCCAAACGTTCAGATCACTGTGTTCGTGCGGATATGATTCCTTCCGATTCGGACCTTGTAACTATTCATGCACCTCCTCTTCCATCGGATTGGCTTTCTTCCCCGGAAATGCGTGGTGACATTAGTGCGAATCTTCCTTCTAGGAGTTCTGTTGATCCGAAATGGACTGCGCTTTTGTCTATGAAGGAACAACTCTCGTCGTTGATGGATTCTTATCAACCAGGTGTTGGCGTTGTGTCTGGGCGTTCGATGTCAGACCAGTTATCGCACAAACGTTCGATGGTTTATGGCCTTGATGAGTTATCACTTAGACGGTCTCCCATTCACAGTGTTCAACGCCAGGTTGATTTTGATGAGTCGCGTCAGAGAGTTTTGGTTGACCAGTTTGCGTTTTCTGGTCGCGGGGAAGAGCATCGGCGTCGACAAGTGGACGAGACGCGGCAACAATTT
The DNA here is from genome assembly GCF_036898095.1 of Palaemon carinicauda. NCBI lineage: Eukaryota > Metazoa > Arthropoda > Malacostraca > Decapoda > Palaemonidae > Palaemon > Palaemon carinicauda. Next base: position 51,443,567 of record NC_090752.1, read on the forward strand.
GAAGTAGTGGATCGCCCGCGGCAACAACTTTTGGACGCTGCGCGTCAAAACATTGGTTTACAGCGGCGACATCCTGACTACTTTGATCGTTCGCAGCAACATTCCTCGGACTTTACGCGACCTCGCGGCGATCTTCAACAGTTACCTTCTGATTTCAAGCGTTCTTCTGTTCAACAACAGTCGAATTCTAAGCGGTCTAAGCAGTTGTTGGTTGAGGATGATCGTCTACATGTCCGTGTTTCGCATCAATCTACTTCTACTTCTCCCCACCAAATTGACTCAGATGTTGGCCTTGACAGGCAGTCCCATCCAGACGTTGTTCCTTCGGTTCAGGCTGCGGCTGTTGCTGCACTGCCAGAAGACGAACTAGAGGAAAAGTCGGATGAGGATAATCCTATTGAGGAAGTCTCTGAGAATGAGGAGGAGAAGCATTATCAGCATGCTGTGGACCTTCGCAAGTTTATGCTTATTTTGACTGGAATTTTCCCGGATTCTTTTACCCCTGTGGCCCCTCGTTCTCCGCCTTCTGAATTCATCTTAGGTAAAGCTACTAAGGTTCCAGTTTACACCAAGATGGTTCTTTCTCGATCTTCTAAGCGGGCCTTGAAGTTAATGGGTTCTTGGTTGGACTCCAAGAAAGCTTTTGGCAAGACGGCCTTTGCCTTTCCTCCCGCTAGGTTAGCCTCTAAATCTAGTGTGTGGTATGAGACTGGTGAAGTGTTGGGCTTGAGTTTTCCTTCTTCTGCACAAGGGGATTTTTCAAGTTTGGTAGATGCTTCTCGTCGTCTTGCCTTAAGGAAGACGAAGATTTGGTGGTCCATTCCAGAGTTCGACCATTTGCTTAAAGGTCTTTTCAGGGCCTTCGAAGTTTTTAATTTTTTGGACTGGGCTTTGGGGGCTTTGAGTAAGAGGGTCTCTGATATGACGGAAACGGACACTAGTGGTTTAGTTCATTTGATGTCCTGCTTGGACAAAGGTGTGAGAGATGGCTCCAACGAACTTGCTGCCTTGTTTACAGCTGGAATTCTCAAGAAAAGGGCCACGATGTGCTCCTTCCTCTCCGCAGGAGTGTCTCCCTATCAGAAGACAGGCCTTCTTTTCGCACCTTTGTCTAATTCTTTATTTCCTCAGGAATTAGTGGGCGAGGTGGCTACTGCTCTCACTCAGAAGGCCACACATGACTTAGTTACTCATTCGTCTAGGAAAGTTTTGCCTCCGTCATTCTCCTCTCGAAAACCTAAGGAATCTTCTTCTGGGTTTCGTCCTCAGTCCTTTCGTGGGAAGCCCTCTGGAAGAGGCTCTTTTAAACCAGAAGGAAGGAAACCTAGAGGCAGAGGGGGCAAGTCCGGCCGAGGTAAAGTCTGACTGCCCTCTCCTTCAGACAGCAGTGGGGGCCAGGTTGACTCACTTTTGGGAGGCTTGGGAGAGGAATGGAGCGGACCCCTGGTCCGTCCAGGTGTTAAAGGAAGGCTACAAGATCCCTTTCCTGACCAATCCTCCTTTAGTCACAGATCCAGTGGATCTTTCGCCCAAATACAGAGAGGGTCCCAAGAAACAAGCCATGCTTCTACAGATGTCTCTTTTATTAGAGAAACGAGCAATAGAGGAAGTGCAAGATGTTACGTCTCCGGGGTTTTACAACCGCCTTTTTCTAGTACCCAAGAGTTCCGGGGGGTGGAGACCGGTTCTGGACGTAAGTGTGCTCAATGGTTACGTCCAAAACTCGACGTTCACCATGGAGACTCAGAAAACAGTTCTGGCAGCTGTGAGGAAGGACGATTGGATGGTCTCTTTAGATCTTCAGGATGCCTATTTCCACCTTCCGATTCATCCCAGCTGCAGACGTTATCTGAGGTTCATGGACGGAAACAAGGTCTTCCAGTTCAGGGCTCTTTGTTTCGGACTCTGCACGGCTCCTCTATTGTTCACCAAGATCATGCTGAACGTGGCAAGCATGCTGCATTCGAGGGGAATCAGGGCCTCTCTGTATCTGGACGATTGGCTGATAAGAGCCTCCTCAGCCGATTGTTGTTTGAAGGACCTCAAGATGACTTTGGATCTCTCCAGAGAACTGGGTCTCCTGGTGAGCTCGAAAAAATCACAACTCATTCCATCCCAGGAGATTCTTTATTTGGGGATGGTGATTCACAGTCGGAGTTTTCGGGCTTTTCCGTCGTCGGTGAGAATCCAAGCAGCCCTCCTAAAAGTACAAACGTTCCTGAAGAGAGATCTTTGCTCCGTCAGAGATTGGATGAGTCTTCTGGGGACTCTCTCGTCGTTAGAGAAGTTCGTGACCCTGGGGAAGTTGTTCTTGCGTCCTCTTCAGTTTCATCTCAACCGCCATTGGAAGAAAGGGGACAGCCTCGACAGGGATTGCATTCCCATCTCGACTTCCATCAAGTCTCATCTTCAATGGTGGAACAACGAGCCCAGACTGAAAGAAGGCTTGTCTTTACTTCAGAGGAACCCAAACCTCGTGTTGTGTTGCGACGCCTCCAACTCGGGGTGGGGAGCCACTCTAGAGAAGCAGGAACTTTCGGGGACTTGGACGGTGGAGCAAACCTCTCTCCACATCAATCAAAAAGAGCTTTTAGCTATTCATCTGGCTCTCATCGGCTTCGAAAAGCAGATCAGGGGCAAGGTAGTCCGTCAATTCGGACAGCACGACAGCTCTGGCCTATATTGCGAAACAAGGCGGGACCCACTCTTGGCCTCTGTTCGAGATTGCAAGACTGCTCCTCATCTGGGCGGAGGAAAGGAAGGTGACTCTTTTGACGCGGTTCATCCAGGGAGTCAACAATGTGAGCGCAGACAGACTCAGCAGGAAAGGTCAGGTTCTCTCCACAGAATGGATTCTGCACCCGGACTTCTGCAAGAGTCTGTGGCGGTTATGGGGTCGACCCCTCGTGGATCTCTTTGCCACCGCGAAGACCAAACGACTAGAGTGTTACTGCTCTCCGGTTCCAGATCCCGAAGCTTTTCACATAGACGCTTTTCTGATGAACTGGTCACACATGGAGGTTTATGCCTTTCCTCCGTTCAAGATCCTTTACAAAGTGATTCAGAAGTTCGTTTCACACGAGGAGACCAGAATGACACTGATAGCTCCGTTCTGGCCGTCAAGGAGCTGGTTTCCAGAGGTACTGGAATGGATGGTGGATGTCCCGAGAAGCCTTCCCATGAGACCCGATCTTCTCAGACAACCTCACTTGGCCCGAAATCATCAAAACCTCCGAGCTCTACGTCTGACTGCCTTCAGACTATCGAAAAACTCGCTAGAGCTAGAGGATTTTCGAAGAAGGCAGCCAAGGCAATTGCAAGGGCAAGAAGGTCTTCAACCATCAAGGTGTATCAGTCCAAGTGGGAGTTGTTCAGGGAATGGTGTAGAACTAACGCGATTTCCTCTTCCAGTACATCGCTTTCCCAAATAGCAGATTTTTTCTTGGACCTTAAAACTAAGCATAACTTCTCGTCATCAACTATTAAAGGTTACAGGAGTATGTTGGCGACGGTTTTTCGACACAGGAACCTAGACCTTTCTGATAATAAGGATCTACGAGATTTACTTAGGTCTTTTGATACGACCAAGAAGATTCAAACGGCTCCCATCGCCTGGAATTTGGATGTTGTCCTTAAATTTCTCATGAGTGACAGATTTGAGCCTTTACACTCGGCTTCATTTAAGGACTTAACCTTGAAAACCCTTTTTCTAGTTACTCTCGCCACTGCGAAAAGAGTTAGTGAAGTTCACGCTTTAAGCAAGAACATTGGTTTTCGGAATGGGAAAGCCATTTGTTCTTTGCAACTGGGGTTTCTGGCCAAGAACGAAAACCCTTCTCGACCATGGCCCAAATCCTTCGAGATTTCTAACCTTTCGGATTTGACTGGCGATGAATTGGAAAGGGTTCTCTGTCCAGTTAGAGCTCTACGGTGTTATGTGGACAGAACTAAGAATCTGAGAGGTAACTCAGACGCTCTGTGGTGTGCAGTTCGGAAACCCTCGATGCCCATGTCCAAGAATGCCTTGTCTTTTTTCGTTAGATTGTTGATTCGAGAAGCTCATGCTCAGTGTGATGAGTCGGATCAGAGGCTCCTCAAAGTCAAGACACATGAAGTCAGAGCGGTAGCGACTTCAGTGGCCTTTAAACAGAACCGTTCTCTGCAAAGTCTGATGGATACAACATTTTGGAGAAGTAAGTCTGTTTTTGCATCCCATTATTTGAAGAATGTTCAGACTCGCTATGAGGATCTTTTTACGTTGGGTCCTTTTATAGCTGCTAATGCGATAGTAGGTGAATGATCTACCACTACGTTCCCTTTTTTCCTAATACCCCTTTTCTATCTCTTGGAACTCGTTTTTTATGGTTGTTTGTGGAGATTGGGCGTCAGTCTTCCGCAATCTTTGATTTGGCTAGGTGGTCAATTTGTTCCTTGAGTGCACCCGGAACAAGGGTATTGGTTGAGGTCCTGTCATGTTATAGGTGTTTGTACCGTTTGACAGCTCCTAGAGATTTTCAGCCCGAGTGGATTACTGGATCTCTTAAGGATAGCGGACGAAATGAGGCAGAGTATCATTGCTGTCAGCTTCCTTATCAGGTGAGAACTGCTTAAGTTTATTGTATGTAACCCTTAAGTGAATTTTCTGTATGTAGCTGTCTCTGACCCGCCACCAAGGGGTGTCAATCAGCTCTTTTATATAACCAGCGGGTAAGTTTTATATTTAAAAATGATATTTTCATAATAAAATAAATTTTTGAATATACTTACCCGCTGGTTATATAAATTTAACACCCTCCCTCCTCCCCTCTAGAGACTACCTATGGTATGGCTATGAGGCATGGAAGAACTGGAGTTGGTGTGTAGTTCCACCTGTTCTACCGCTAGGGTGCGGTTGGTACACCTGGCGTATCTTCGATAGCGCGAGATTTGAATTTTCTGCCCTGGCGTCAGGGACTTCAGCTCTTTTATATAACCAGCGGGTAAGTATATTCAAAAATTTATTTTATTATGAAAATATCATTTTGGGAAGTGAAAGCCACTTAAATTTTTCATAATTTGCAGTCCTAAGCTTTTTTGACATACTGCATTTTATATATAAAGCATTCACCCATACACCTCCCTTGACATTCAGTAAAGGGAATATTCAAATGTTAAATGAGGCCAGTGCACAGTATATTTTATTAATTTTCTTCAGTTTGACCATTAAAATTCCTCAACAGCCGTCTGTCCATCGAATCTTTATACATGTATTTGATGCCTATCTTACAGTGTCCAGTTTTGACAGTACTAATATTCATCATCATAGGTACGATGGCAATGTAATATTGACTGGATTAAAATGTAAATGGACTCATTTGATGTCTTCAGTTTATCCTACTTTTGATTTGAGAATAGAAATAAAATTTGCTGATGTCAGTCTAATTAAGAAGTTTTGGTATCAGCCACAGTAAAGACTACCTGTTTGTCTGCAGCTTTTACTTATCTCTACTGTATATGGGGTCACTGTTTTGTATAAGCCTTCTCCATTCTCTTCTACTTGCTACTTTATCTTTCCATCTTAAATTTGGCCTTTTTCCCCTCCCCCTGCTAGCATGTACCTTCATGTCCTTGATCCTTCAGCACACGTGATCTTATATTCAGGATATGCTCAAACCACTGCTGTTTTCTTTGCTGAATTGACACTTATCCATCTTTGACTGCCCCTCTAATATGATAATTTCTGATCCTGTCCCTTCTCGTGACTCCACACATCCAGCTTAACATCCTCATTTCTGCCACTTCTGACTACCGTTGTTGCTCTACTTTATTGGCCATGATTCAGTTCCATACATCACAGCTGATATAACTACACTTATAAAACCATTATTTTATCTTTGCACTAGCCCTCTTATTACATAATACTCCCGATGATCTTCTGTAGTTCATCCAAGCACACTATTCTGAGACTATGCCTAGATTTTCCATCACACAGGACCCAAGGTACTAGAATGTCTTAATCTGCTTGAAGTTATCTAAACCCATTTTAACAGCATCCTGATTTCCTTCTCCTAATTATATATAAGGCTTTATTTAAATGCTGATTTTAGTTTGATCATTATAAGGATTAATTTAGAAAATTTTAAGATGTTCACTTATTATGGTTAACAAACAGCTATCGTTAGTTTTTTGAAACTTGCATTTTTTACTTTTTGTTCAGACTTATTCATTTCTTAGTGTTTTTATTTATTACTTATTTGCTAATTCATGGTTGAACATACACTACAGTACCTTAGTTCTCAATAATGATGTCATTATACTTTGGTATTTGATATTCATGATGTTAATTTACTTTGGCATTTCTTGTTCATGGTGTTCGTATACTTTGGTTTCAACGTATGGTCTTGATATATTGTACTTTGTTTTTTTTTCATGGTTTTGATATGTTGTACTGTTCGTAGGTTTATGCTCATGAAGCTATTAATACTTTTGTTTCTTATTCATGTTATTAATGTGCTTAGTATTTAATTCTTAGTGTCAACGTGATTGTTTTAATGTTCTTCGGTGTATAATTCGTCATGTTAATACTGTTCTTTGGTTTCTTAATCTTGATAATATACTTTGGTTTTTAGTGTTAATGTACGTTGCTTCATGATTCATGGTGTTAATACACTTCAATGTCTGTACTTGGTTTTTTATTCATTAGGTTGATATAGGTTCCTTATTTATTAGGTTGAAATACATTGGCTTCTGAATAGGACTGAGTACCACAAAGTACTGCATTTAGGGGTTAGTGGCTACAGTGACAGTACTGAATGGTCCTCATAGCATCTCTTTAACCTGATTCTCTCTCTCTCTCTCTCTCTCTCTCTCTCTCTCTCTCTCTCTCTCCAGGCAGAGTGGTGATTTCATTAGTATTACTTTGCTTGGTTTTTTACCCCTTATAGAATATTTTTTTATCCCACCCCTACTGGGACCCCATGATCTCATGTTAAGATAAAGGCTACAGTGGTCTTTGTTTTGCATAGTTATAATAATGTTATTAATGATACTGTACCTGTATTATAAATAACATATGAAGTTTTAGAATATTGTTTCCCAGATATTAAATGCTTAATGTAATATGTTTAATTTTTTTAGAAAAAGCTTCAATATAGTGTAGTTTTAAGATACCCGCTAATGCTTTGTAGGCTTAAGAGGAATTTTTCCTCTTATTTGTTCACAATTTGCATTGCAATAAGATATGGCATAGCATATTAGTTACACTGTAGCCTTGCTGAGGAATAATGTTTCAGAATTCAATTTGTTTTAGGTAATGCAGTAGCTTGTATAATGTATAAGCCCTTATCTTTACCCCCTCAAAAGTGGGAAATTTGATAGAAGTTTTGCATTTATATATTCAAGTATCATTAATCACATAAATGTGATTTTGCAGTGAAAATCTGATGTGCAGTACATATTACTCTATATAAGAATATATGGTGTTTTATTTATACATCTATAAAAGAAAGTACTTTTACAGCTAAATGATTTCATACTGATGTGTTGATTGAAATGTTAAACATGAGAGAATTCATCCATCCTTGCTAATGTACAATATGTCCTCTGTGCAGCATAGCTATCAATTTGCTTTTATTGAGTACTGTAAATTGTTACATCAGTACATAACAATGAATGAATGCATGTGTGAATTTTCCTTCCTCTCAACTACTAGAACACTCCTCCTTTTACGCAGTATGCGAGATCCAGATTTTGTACCACTCTTTATTAGTTAAAGGAAAATTTTGCATAACAAGGTATTGTACTCCCAAGCTGTATTTAATGTATTAGTCGAAAGGGTTTACACTGCAGTATACTGAGCACTGACAGCTCCAAATCTCCATCAGGTGTAGAATTTGCTATCAGCTTGAATACTACAAGTACTTTTCCTCCTTGCTGATCATATACCTTGAAGTATTTTGTCTATCTCTTTATTGACCATAATTTATAGTTGTTATACTGGATGGTGTGAAAGCTGAGATGTTGAAGGAAGGGGGTGTGACTGTACTTGAATGGTTGGTGAGATTGTTTAATGTGTGTTTTGTGTTGTCAATGGTACCAGTAGATTGGGTCTGTGCATGTATTGTACCACTATATAAGGGTAAGGGAGATGTGCATGAGTGTTGTAATTCAAGAGGTATTAGTTTGTTGAGTGTAGTTGGAAAAGTGTATGGTAGAGTACTGATTAATAGGATTAAGGATAAAACAGAGAATGCAATCTTGGAAGTACAGGGTGGTTTTAGAAGAGGTAGGGGTTGTATGAATCAGATTTTTACAGTTAGGCAGATATGCGAGAAATATTTAGCAAAAGGTAAGGAGGTGTATGTTGCGTTTATGGATCTGGAGAAAGCATATGATAGAGTTGATAGGGAAGCAATGTGGAATGTGATGAGGTTATATGGAGTTGGTGGAAGGTTGTTGCAAGCAGTGAAAAGTTTCTACAAAGGTAGTAAAGCATGTGTTAGAATAGGAAATGAAGTGAGCGATTGGTTTCCGGTGAGAGTGGGGCTGAGACAGGGATGTGTGATGTCGCCGTGGTTGTTTAACTTGTATGTTGATGGAGTGGTGAGAGAGGTGAATGCTCGAGTGCTTGGAGGAGGATTAAAACTGGTAGGCGAGAATGATCATGAATGGGAGGTAAATCAGTTGTTGTTTGCGGATGATACTGTACTGGTAGCAGACACAGAAGAAAAGCTTGACCGACTAGTGACAGAATTTGGAAGGGTGTGTGAGAGAAGGAAGTTGAGAGTTAATGTGGGTAAGAGTAAGAATGAAGGTTGCAAAGTGTTGGGGGCAGTTAAGGGAGTAGTAAAAAATAGAGGGTTGGGCATGAATGTAAAGAGAGTTCTATATGAGAAAGTGATTGTACCAACTGTGATGTATGGATCGGAGTTGTGGGGAATGAAAGTGATGGAGAGACAGAAATTGAATGTGTTTGAGATGAAGTGTCTGAGGAGTATGGCTGGTGTATCTCGAGTAGATAGGGTTAGGAACGAAGTGGTGAGGGTGAGAACGGGTGTAAGAAATGAGTTAGCGGCTAGAGTGGATATGAATGTGTTGAGGTGGTTTGGCCATGTTGAGAGAATGGAAAATGGCTGTCTGCTAAAGAAGGTGATGAATGCAAGAGTTGATGGGAGAAGTACAAGAGGAAGGCCAAGGTTTGGGTGGATGTATGGTGTGAAGAAAGCTCTGGGTGATAGGAGGATAGATGTGAGAGAGGCAAGAGAGCGTGCTAGAAATAGGAATGAATGGCGAGCGATTGTGAGCGCAGTTCCGGTAGGCCCTGCTGCTTCCTCCGGTGCCTTAGATGACCGCGGAGGTAGCAGCAGTAGGGGACTCAGCAGTATGAAGCTTCATCTGTGGTGGAAATGTGGGAGGTTGGGCTGTGGCACCCTAGCAGTACCAGCTGAACTCGGCTGAGTTCCTGGTTAGGCTGGAGGAACGTAGAGAGTAGAAGTCCCCTTTTTTGTTTTGTTTCTTGTTGTTGTCGGCTACCCCCCAAAATTGGGGGAAGTGCCTTTGGTATATGTATGTATGTATGTATACTGGTTCTAATTTTTCTTTTTAGGAAAGAAGCTGAAAACTTTGGAAGTTGCATATGAATGCATTTGGTTTTTGAGAGATACCTTTCATGTTCTCATTTCATCCTTCTTAATGATGTCCTGGTTAATTTCTCTTTTGTTGACAAATTTAATCCAAGTTCCATTTACTGTACTGACTTAGTTATTAGCTATGCCGTAAATATCATACTTCAGTACAGTAATATTGATTTAAAACCAAATACAAGACATCTGGTAAGCTTAGTAAATCAGTTAGTAAAGCTTATATAGTAGATTTGATAAAAAAAAGCTTGATGTAGTTCTTATGAAGGAATGAAACTGCAGTTTTGTAGTTCTATGTCACATCTCCCAGATCATAATCTTGATTAGTAAGTACATATATCATAGCCACAGCCTTAATCACCAACCTATACTGTACTTTTTTTTTTATTCAATTCAAGGTAATGAATATAAGATTTTACAACCAAACATTTGAATATATTTATCGATTGTAACTAAAAGATTTTATTGAAGACACTTGAATCTTAATCTACTTGTATCAAAGTTTACCCTTCTGATTACTTTAAGGGTGTAACATATACTGCATTATACTGTTACAACTTTTGAGTAAGATAACTTAGTTGTAAAAAATACATTAGGAAAATGTTGAGAATGCATACCTACTCCTGGAAGCCATAAAAAATCTTTAATGTAGTATGGAAAAATCTATACTCGTACTAGGGAAAATACATAAATATTTTCAAATGTTCTATTTATGATGCCACCTTGAGAATTAGAATAAGTTTTCAGCCTTTTTATTTATTACTCCTGTAGGAAAATGTTAGGGTGAGAATCAATTCACCCATTTACCCTTAAAATATTTCTTATGAAATAGCTTTAATCAAATGAGTTACTTCTGGATTCCAAATGTTGAGCATTTTTTAGAGCAAGAGGCATTTTAGTATTTTTAAATAGTAGAACAGATCATGATACTGTTTTGCTATTTACTTTCGGGACTACTACTATTTGATATACAGTACTGTAAAGTACTTTATATGAGATTTGGAGAAAGATCAATAAGAACAAATTTTATCTAGTATTGGCTAATATAACATGGTGTCAGAATTGCCCAAGAGAAATAGAATTACCTTGAAAGAAACAAAATGAAAATGTCACCAGAATTTTGGGGAATAAAGCATGTTTTAAAGACCATTGAGAATTGTCAAAAAATTCCAATAACATTAAATTGGTGGAGAGGATAGAAAGTACTGAAAGTAATTAGGAAAAAATCAAATGAAGCAATAATTGACCCAGAATGAGCTTCGACTTACAGTTAAATGCCAAGTGGTTGTATATACAGTACAGTATACTTACTCAAATTACTTAGTGACTAACTTTCTTTTATAGCCAGGTATAATAGAAATTTAAAAGTCAGGTTGACCATTTATTGACAAGAACCCATTTATTATAAATTATTGTTATTATGATGAATGTATAAATAATGTTTTGAAAGCTGTTTAAGAAGATTGCAAGTCAAACTCATTCTTATTTCCTGAAGACATTTTTGAGTACACCTGCTAAGTAGGGATAGATCAAAGAGGGCCCAAGAAGAATAAAAAGTGATAAGTAATGCTACAGGGGTAAAATCCTTTGCATCGTTTATAGTGTGTTGGGCTAAGGCATCTTTGTACGCAGAGTAAATTGGAACATTATTAATGGAATGATTGGCAAAACTGTAATATACATAGATTTTCCCAATTGCTTGTCAAAATATTGTGAGTACACTTATCAAAAGGAATTGAAATAATTAGATATGGTCAGTATTTTTGTAATTAAACATGTACAATGAGAGTTCCCTAGTAGTTAAAAGCGATCCAATTACTGTACTGTTAGAAAATCCAAAATAGAAGAAATGACTTGAAGATGTAGATTGTTTTTGCATACCTAGTCTGTTGACTTGCATAGTATATGCTCATTTAGATCTGCCCGGAAGAAATCGGATTTAACTGTAAATGCTTGTCTTCTATTCAGCTTGGCAATGATGCCAGTCGCATAGTAATGACCTTGTTATTTGGCCTTTACATTTAAGTCTCTCTCTCTCTCTCTCTCTCTCTCTCTCTCTCTCTCTCTCTCATTACTTTATATAGACCTCACATAAGTTTAGTTAGTGAAAATGATAAGCAAATATAAATATTTTTCATCTACTCTCCATCTACTCTTAAAATATTTGTTTTTCATTGTTTCCTTTCCTCACTGGGCTATTTTCCCTGTTGGGGCCCCCGGACTTATAGCATCATGCTTTTCCAACTAGGGTTGTAGCTTAGCAAGTAATAATAATAATAATAATAATCAGTGTTACCTTTGAATGTTGCTGTCTTTCATTATTCAATTGGTATCATTTGCAGTTTCTCCTACTTCTTCAGTGAAAGCAAACAATTAACTGAGAGTCATTACTTGGAAATGTTGGACAGTAAGCCATATTGTCATGCATTTGGCTAGTGAGAGTAAACTCGGGTTTCTAAATAGCTGAAGTGCTTTCGTCTTCATCGTTGTAAATGTTTCTGTTGTTTTATTTGAATGTGAGAATTGTAATATTACAAATATAATCATTATTATTATTGTTGTTGATGTTGAAAAAAGTAAAAAATCCTATTGACAAAAAAATGAAAGGTATTGCATAAGGAAATATTGTCAAATATCAGAAAAAACATTTTACTGTACGTTTAAATCTCTGAATGTCTAATTCAAGGAGTGTTTTTCCTTAGAGTTATTACCAGTGGGATCCTTTGCTAGAATTAATTCTATTTATCTATTATTTATTGAGTCCTTGAGACTAATTTATTATTATTTTCGTTATTATTAAGTGACATTTATGAATTCATAGTTTCTTTAAGGAATTATTTGTAGGAAGAGGGTAATGTATAAGAATTGAACAGCTAAATGAGAATTGACTACTGTTCAAAAGAAGCAACCAGGAAAAAATAGTATTGCATAGTCAGCAACAAGTTGATGGACCACAATTAGTTGATTGATCTATATTACATATTTACTTCTCAGTTTTCTTTACTTTTCTTTTGTGTGTTTTTCCAATCGTTATTGAAAAGTTAACTGTTCATTAGGCTTGTCCTATTTAATATTTGCTCAAGTTATGTTACTTGAGTATCAAAACATCTTACAATTCTCTCTCTCTCTCTCTCTCTCTCTCTCTCTCTCTCTCTCTCTCTCTCTCTCTCTCTTTTAGTATGTCTTAAAAATGCTTGTACAGAATTCTGCATGCATGTAAAGCTAACACTTTCATACGAAGTAACTGGAGAGCAAATCGTTGGACAATGTATTTCGATTACTGTGTAAGTTGAAATGTTAATTAGTAAATGGAAATTATTTTGTTTGCATAAAACGTTTCCTAATACTGTTGGCTGCATTTGAAGTTGATAATACCCTTCATGGAAATTTAAAAGCCACAAAATATGGAATAATTTTAATAGAATTAGGGAGAATATGTGCACTCCTAGTGGGATGAAAAATCCTTCAAATCAAGGCTGTCAAAGTAAGTGAATTAAAGAAAAATTTTATATATAAAAGGGTCCCTCATCTAAGTATCTATCCGTCTACCTATCTATGTAAGTGTTTTCATGATGTACAAATATATTTTATCATTGATTTTTAGTTTCAAATATTCTATAGAGTCATAAACACATTTCAGTATGAATAACTTGAACATTATGGAAATTTTCTATATAGAAGAAACATCATATTCATAATTATTGAATACATATAAAATCACTGTTCTATAGAATAGTCACTACCATTCTTATGCCTTGTGTTTGTGGTCCCTCTAGTGCACTAATAATAATAACAGCCATTTTCATAACATTTTACCCTACAAGGTCACTACTTACCTAAGTCATATGAAGAGGTCACGCCCCAAGGCCTGACGAAGAGATGACCTCGCAATTATTCAGGGATGAAAGGTGGCCGAATTGACCTTTCCTTGCCTGGCACTCTTGACGGTTTCATAGAAGCCAGAGAATTGATAATGTGCCTCTCTTCAGTAAGGTTTCCTTTCCTGTCATGTCCTGTGTCAGGAGTTTATGGGGAAAGGGAATGGGGTGTTTATTTGTTAGGTGATGAACTTTTGAGAGAGAGAGAGAGAGAGAGAGAGAGAGAGAGAGAGAGAGAGAGAGTGTGTGTGTGTGTGTGTTACTAGGATTTTGGATGCCTTAAAGACTTTTAGTCCATCCGTTGAGACTCCATTTGCTTTCTGGTAGAGCTATTAAGTTTAAGCATATAAAGAGTTATTATCTTGTCTAAATTATTCTTGAGCTCGTTTACTGTGTTACTGTTTACTACATCCGCTGGAAGTCTATTCCAAGGATTTTCTATTTTGTATGTAAAAAAATTGCCACATTGAGTGGTGGTGTGTCTTTTCAATTCCAGTTTGTATCCATTACCTCTGGGACTGATTTGTGCTAAGCGTGAATAGATTGTTGTAATCTACATTTGTTATTCCTTCAAGAATTTTGAGAGAGAGAGAGAGAGAGAGAGAGAGAGAGAGAGAGAGAGAGAGAGAGGAACCTTAAGTAGTCATTTCAAGTAAATTTACTGAATGCGTTGTTAAACTAACGGTGTTGTTGATTCTCTCTCTCTCTCTCTCTCTCTCTCTCTCTCTCTCTCTCTCTCTCTATTTATATTGGAATTCATGTACAATTTTTATTTCAGTGTCTAAGGTACAGCCAAGCTGAAATGATGAGAGAGAGAGAGAGAGAGATAGAGAGAGAGAGAGAGATGAAACTAAAGTAGTCATTTCAAGCAAATTTACTGAACGCGTTGTTAAACTAACGGTGTTGATTCTCTCTCTCTCTCTCTCTCTCTCTCTCTCTCTCTCTCTCTCTCTCTCTCATTTCAGCTTGGCTGTACCTTAGAGAGGCTTGAATAAGGATTATACATTTTCTCGAAGACACAGAGAGAGAGAGAAAGAGTATAGTTATTATATAATACACGAGAGAGATATATGTAATTGCTTAAATTGATATCATAGAGGGAGAAAGTTAGGTTCAATTATCCAAACCTGGTGTCATGGAGAGAATGTTCTAATTATATAAGGTGCTATCACAGATAGGTTGATGGGATTTTATTTAGAATGGTAACGCAGAGAGAGAGAGAGAGAGAGAGAGAGAGAGAGAGAGAGAGAGAGAGAGAGAGAGAGAGATGGATTCATTATTTTCTGCGATGAAAGAAATAAAAAACAGATTAATTAATTGTGTAATTGTTACCACAAACTGTTTTAGTTCAAAAGTGCTTTTGATCATCTGTTATTTTGAGGACGTTAAGATATATATTTTTTATTCTACTTTACAAATGGACTAATATATTTAGTGTTTAGTTACGTCGTTAAAGCAACGTGTTTTTCCCTCATTGACTTAAAATCCTAAATGATGACTAGTCTTTATTGGTGCGTGTCAGTGTCTAGTTTCGTAATAGGATGTGATTTAGGAAAATAAATATCTCCTTTAATTGGAACATGGTCAAATTCTCTCTCTCTCTCTCTCTCTCTCTCTCTCTCTCTCTCTCTCTCCAGGCCTTTGACCTTATTAGCTCTTAACATGCACTGTGGCTTTTACTTCAGTTTTTCAACAATTAGTAGTTTTTCCGCTGAAAGTCTACCGGATATGAAGAATCATTGTAGATAAAGAGTCTCTTGATTGCAATAGAGAAAATTTTGAAAAGGAAAATGTTACTGTTTAATGAATCATTTATAGTTGGTTTCTCCATCAGTCTTCAATTCTATATTTCATTAAGTAACGTGGGTTTTATTACCGGATTATTATCATTATATTTTATTATTGCGTAGGAGGAAATATAATTCTGGAAATAGATTTGAAAAAGTGCATATATAGAATACTTGAAGCAGAATATATAATGAAAATTAAACGTAATGGAACAGGTAACAAGTAATAAGTCAAAGAAACCTGTAATATTCTCCCACAAAAAATTAAACCTTATTTTCCTCCTCCCCCCCCCCCCCAAAAAAAGCTTAACATTCTATTAAAGAAAAATTAAAATATCCCCCCCCCAAAAACTCAACATTCCTAAAAAAAAACTTAAATTCTCCCCCAAAAGACCTTAACTTTCCCCCCCCCAAAAAAAAAAAAAAATAAATAAATTTCCCTAAAAGAAACCTTAACTCCCCCATTAGAAAAGACATCTTAACTTCCCCCATCCACAATAAAAAAAAAATCAGCTACCCATAGGAAACCTTTGCAACTTCCCCCCCCCTCCTCCGAAAAAGAAACCCTTACCGGGAATTAGTACCTTTGGAAAGAAACTACGATTATGAAACCGTTTGGAATTCTCCTGCTTCCTCTCTAATAACACCCACTTTTTAGCCTATACTTTACATTTGTTACGGGTTCTATACTTCCTCTAGTTCAAAGGTTTTAAAGTTTAAAGGCCGCTCATGAATGGCAGAGGCTAGGACAATGCCCTAGAGACCGACCATATATACTAATGATCAGCGCCCAAGACTCCTCGCCATCGAAGCTAGGGACCAGGAAGGGCCTGGCAATAGCTGCTGAAGACTCAGCAGATAGACATATAGGTTCCCCCAACCTTCTATCCTTAGCCCCTAAGAATGGTGAGGTTGCAGCGACAAAGGAAGTAACGAATTTGAGTGGGACTCGAACCCCAGTCTGGCGATCAACAGTCTCAGGGACGTTACCGCAGAGCTCTCTCTCTAGTTCGAGTGGCCTCCACTGCTGCGTTCAAGTGCCATTGAAGCTTGCAACAGGCTTTAAGATCAGAGTGCAAGCGGCATTGAATCAGAGGAAGTTTGAAAGACACATCAGAGAAGAGAAATCTGCTGACCTGGATAAAATCGGAAGGTTAAGCCTCGTGTCAAATGAGTCTTGCAATAGACGTTTCTAGTCTGGTGTGAACTGGATTTGTTGTGGTTGTTTCCTTTCTCGACAATTTGTTGTAAAATATTTAGAAACATTTATTGCAGTTTTGACTTTGAGGTTCTGCCTTTCAAGGATTGTTTTCATGAAATTATTGTTATGAATTAACTTCATGAGTTCATTTCATGATATTATTATTATGAATTAATTGTATGAAATTATTATGAATTCATGAAATTATTATTGTGGATTGATTTAATTAAATTAATATAATAATAATGATAACCCTTATTATTATTATTATTATTATTATTATTATTATTATTATTATTATTACTAGTACCCAAACTACAACCGTAAAAGAAATAGAGTAATAACTAATAAACTGTAAACTAGAGATAACAAATATTGAAGAGCTATAATGATGTTTAATAGGTTAGGTCATACACCCTATAATGTTAGATATGAAATAAGACTGATTCATATTGAAGGGACATTCTTTTAAGGAAACCCGTTAGTTCTGTTTGTAATATTGATAATGGCAATACTAATAATGATATAGGAAATAATGCTTGACATTCTTTCCTGTATGGCCCCCCCCCCCCCGAATTTTTTTTTTTTTTTTTTTTTTTAAATGTCCTATATAAAAAATAGTGGCTAAACCACATTGTACAATACTTTAATTCTTAACTTTCCAAACTATTCCCTACAATGGTTAGCTACCAAACTGCACCATTCTTTTACCCACTTTTCCTATCAGCTAAAAAAGTAAATGTGTACGTATTTTAACAAACAATAATTATGAAATTGCAATGAATATTTATTGCCTTTTGATAGCGAGATTACCGGAATACTCCGGAAACGCTGGAACTTGTAATCGGAGATATTCCTGGTCTGACATGCGGAAGCGAATAATAGCTGACCTCTTCAGTTTCAGTCGTCAGATGACACGGGTTGTTGCATCTTGAAAAACTGGTTTGATTTTGTAACGTATCGCAATCTTGCTTTTCTAGTGATTGGAACGTTGATTTCCCGGTTTGTTTACAAGGGTGGCCTTGAAAATTGTTGCATTTCTTCGCCAAAGATCTTGCATGTTTTTTGCGTGGAAGGTCAGTAAGCCATTTGTTTAGTATTGACATTTGTTGATCGAATGCTCCACTTGAGAAATAGATATCTGTTCGAGGCTCGAGATGTTTATAGAAGGTTCATCCTGTCCAAGATTCTTGAATAGGATGTGTAGTGCTATGCCAGCGGTATTTTAAGATTTATTTCCGAAGCTGGTCTTCCGAAAGCTATTTAACTTTTATAAGGACATATTTCCTTTTATGGTTTTAAATTGGATACTATTTCAATTCTTAATTTATAACAAACGTCGGCGTCAATGACCATCGATGTCAGACTGCCAGAGAATTCTAAATCAACCAGTCAATCAATCTCTACAAAGTAAT
>NC_090752.1:51461964-51559464 GCF_036898095.1 Palaemon carinicauda
ATTCTTTGATACTCAAGTAACATAACTTGAGCAAATATCAAATAGGACAAGCCTAATGAACTGTTAACTTTTCAATAACGATTGGAAAAATCCACAAAGAAAAGTAAAGAAAACTGAGAAGTAAATATGTAATATAGATCAATCAACTAATTGTGGTCCATCAACTTGTTGCTGACTATGCAATACTATTTTTTCCTGGTTCCTTCTTTTGAACATTAGTCAGTTCTCACTTAGCTGTTCAATTCTTATATGTTGCCCCTCTTCCTAGAAATAATTCCTTAAAGAAACTATGAATTCATAAATGCCCACTTAATAATAACGAAAATCATAAATTAATCTCAAGGACTCAATAAAGAAAAGATAAATAAAATTAATTCCAGCAAATGATCCCACTTATAATAACTCTAAGGAAAAACACTCCTTGAATAAGAGACATTCAGAGATTTCGAACGTACAATAAAATGTTTTTTCTGATACTTGACAATATTTTCTTATGCAATACCTATCATTTATTTGTCAATAGGATTTTTTTACTTTTCTCAACATCAACAACAATAGTAATAATGATTATATTTGTAATATTACAATTCTGACATAAAAACAAAACAGAAACATTTACAACGATGAAGTACACAAGCACTTCAGCTATTTCGAAACCAGAGTTTACTCTCACTAGCCAAATGCACGACAATATGGCTTACTGTCCAACATTTCCAAGTAATGACTCTCAGTTAGTTGTTTGCTTTCACTGAAGAAGTAGGAGAAACTGCAAATGATACCAATTCAATAATGAAAGACAGCACATTCAAAAGTAACACTGATTATTATTATTATTATTATTATTATTACTTGCTAAGCTACAACCCTAGTTGGAAAAGCATGATGCTATAAGTCCGGGGACCACAACAGGGAAAATAGTCCAGTGAGGAAAGGAAACAATGAAAAATGAAATATTTTAAGAGTAGATGGAGAGTAGATGCAAAATATTTATATTTGCTTATCATTTTCACTAACTAAACTTATGTGAGGTCTATATAAAGTAATGAGAGAGAGAGAGAGAGAGAGAGAGAGAGAGAGAGAGGAGAGAGAGAGAGAGAGAGAGACTTAAATGTAAAGGCCAAATAACAAGGTCATTACTATGCGACTGGCATCAGTGCCAAGCTGAATAGCAGACAAGCATTTACAGTTAAATCTGACTTCTTCCGGGCAGATCTAAACGAGGATATACTATGTAAGTTAACAGACTAGTTATGCAAAAAAAACTATCTACATCTTCAAATCATTTCTTCTACTTTTGATTTTTCAACAGTACAGTAATTGAATCCCTTTTAACTACTAAGGAACTCTTTGTCCATGTTTAGTTACAAAAATACTGACCATATCTAATCATTTCAATTCCTTTTGGTAAGTGTACTCTCAATATCTAGAAATCAGCAATTGTGAGGAGTTATGTATACTGCAGTTTTTACCAATCATTCCAATTTACTCTGCGTGCAAAGATGCCTAGCCTAACACACTATAGACGATGCAAAGGGTTTTACCCCAGTAGCCATGCTTTTCACTTTCTATTCTTTTTGTGCCCTCTTTGATTTACCTCTATTTAGCAGGTGCACTCTAATGTCTTTAGGAAATAAGAATGAGTTTGACTTGCAATCTTCTTACACATCTTTCAAAACATTACTTATACATTTATCATAATAACAATAATCCTTAATTAATTGGTTATTGTCCAACAATGGTCTACCTGACTTTTAAATTTTGATTACATATGGCTTCTTAAGGAAGTCAAGTCATTTAGTAATATGAGTAAGTACACTGTACTGCTCTTACAACCACTTGACATTTAACTATAAGTCTAAGCGCATTGTGTCAATTATTGCTTCCTTTGATTTTTTTCTTAATACTTTCAATACTTTCTTCCCCCCCCTCCACCAATATAATGTAATGGACGTTTTTTGACAATTCTCAATGCTCTTTAAAACATGTTTTTATAAGTGTATCCTCTCCTCCATAATCTTTATTCCCCAATATTCTGGTGACATTTTCATTTTGTGTTTTCTCTTAGGCAATTCTGACACCATCTTATATTAGCCAAGACTGGATAAAAACATTTACTTATGGATCTTTCTCCAACTCTCATATAAAGTACCGTACTGTATACTAAATAGTATCAGTCCCTAAGTAAATTGCAAAGCAGCATCCTGATCTTTTCTAATATTTAAAAATACTTGCTCTGAATAAAAAAATTTTCTTTTTGAAACCAGGAGTGAGTTATTTGATACAGTTATTTCATAAAAATCATTGCATAAGGAAATAGGTGGTTTGATTCTCACCCTCACATTTCCCACAGGAATCATAAAAAGGCTTAAAACTTATTCTAATCATCAAGGTGGCATCATATATGAAACACTTGAAAGTATTTATGTATTTTCCCTAATAAGAGTACAGATTTTTTTTCCATACTACATTAAAGAATGTTTATGTCCTCCAGGAGTAGGAATGCATTTTCAAAATTGTCATAATGTATTTCATCCAGTTATGTTATCTTACTCAAAAGTTGTAATAGTAAAATACAGTATATGCTATACCCTTAAAGTAATCAGAGGGATAAACTTTGATAAAAGTAGATTAAGATTGAAGTGTCATCAATAAAATTTTTGAGTTACAATCGATAAATATATCCAAATGTTTGGTCATGAAATCTTATATTCACTACCTTGAATTGAATAAATAAAAGTACTGTATAGGTTGGTGATTAAGGCTGTGGCTATGATATACTGTACTTACTAATCAAGACTATAATCTGGGAGATGTGACATAAAAATAGAAAACTGCTGTTTCATTCCTTCATAAGAACTACATCAATTTTTTTTTTATCAAATCTACTATATAAGCTTTACTAGCTGATTTACTAAGCTTACCAGGAGTCTTGTACAGTATTTGGTTTTAAATCAATATTACTGTACTGAAGTATGATATTTACGGCATAGCTAATAACTAAGTCAGTACAGTAAATGGAACTGGGATTAAATTTGTCAACAAAAGAGAAATTAACCAGGACATCATTAAGAAGGATGAAATGAGAACATGAAAGGTATCTCTCAAAAACCAAATGCATTCATATGCAACTTCCAAAGTTTTCAGCTTCTTTCTTAAAAAGAAAAATTAGAACCAGTATAACAACTATAAATTATGGTCAATAAAGAGATAGACAAAATACTTCAAGGTATATGATCAGCAAGGAGGAAAAGTACTTGTAATATTCAAGCTGATAGCAAATTCTACACCTGATGGAGATTTGGAGCTGTCGGTGCTCAGTATCCTGCAGTGTAAACCCTTTCGACTAATACATTACATACAGCTTGGGAGTACAATACCTTGTTATGCAAAATTTTCCTATAACTAATAGAGAGTGGTACAAAATCTGGATCTAGCATACTGCGTAAAAGGAGGAGTGTTCTAGTAGTTGAGAGAAAGAAAAATTCACACATGCATTCATTCATTGTTATGTACTGATGTAACAATTTACAGTACTCAATAAAAGCAAATATCACCATGTGTAGCTATGCTGCACAGAGGACATATTGTACATTAGCTAGGATGGATAATTCTCTCATGTTTAACATTTCAATCAACACATCAGTATGAAATCATTTAGCTGTAAAAGTACTTTCTTTTATAGATGTATAAATAAAACACCATATATTCTTCTATAGAGTAATATGTACTGCACATCAGATTTTCACTGCAAAATCACATTTATGTGATTAATGATACTTGAATATATAAATGCAAAACTTCTATCAAATTTCCCACTTTTGAGGGGGTAAAGATAAGGGCTTATACAGTATACAAGCTACTGCATTACCTAAAGCAAATTGAATTCTGAAACATTATTTCTCAGAAAGGCTACAGTGTAACTAATATGCTATGCCATATCTTATTGCAATGCAAATTGTGAACAAATAAGAGGAAAAATTCCTCTTAAGCCTACAAAGCATTAGCGGGTATCTTTAAACTACACTATATTGAAGCTTTTTCTAAAAAAATTAAACATATTACATTAAGCATTTAATATCTTGGAAACAATATTCTAAAACTTCATATGTTATTTATAATACAGGTACAGTATCATTAATAACATTATTATAACTATGCAAAACAAAGACCAATGTAGCCTTTATCTTAACATGAGATCATGGGGTCCCAGTAGGGGTGGGATAAAAAAATTCTATAAGGGGTAAAACACCAAGCAAAGTAATACTAATGAAATCACCACTCTGCCTGGAGAGAGAGAGAGAGAGAGAGAGAGAGAGAGAGAGAGAGAGAGAGAGAGAGAGAGAGAGAGAGAGAGAGAGAATCAGGTTAAAGAGATGCTATGAGGACTATTCAGTACTGTTACTGTAGCCACTAACCCTTAAATGCAGTACTTTGTGGTACTCAGTCCTATTCAGAAGCCAATGTATTTCAACCAAATAAATAAGGAACCTATTTCAACCTAATGAATAAAAAACCAAGTACAGACAGTGAAGTGTATTAACACCATGAATCATGAAGCAACGTACATCAACACTAAAAACCAAAGTATATTATCAAGATTAAGAAACCAAAGAACAGTATTAACATGACGAATTATACACCGAAGAACATTAAAACAGTCATGTTGACACAAAGAATTAAATACTAAGCACATTAATAACATGAATAAGAAACAAAAGTATTAACGGCTTCATGAGCATAAACCTACGAACAGTACAACATATCAAAACCATGAAAAAAAACAAAGTACAGTACAATATATCAAGACCATACGTTGAAACCAAAGTATACTAACACCATGAACAAGAAATGCCAAAGTAAATTAACATCATGAATATCAAATACCAAAACATAATGACATCATTATTGAGAAATAAGGTACTGTAGAGTATGTTCAACCATGAATTAGCAAATAAGTAATAAATAAAAACACTAAGAGATTAATAAATCTGAACAAAAAGTAAAAAATGCAAGTTTCAAAAAACTAACGATAGCTCTTTGTAAACCATAATAAGCATCTTAAAATTTTCTAAATTAATCCTTATAATGCTCAAACTAAAATCAGCATTTAAATAAAGCTTTATACACGAACAGGAGAAGGAAAACAGGATGCTGTTAAAATGGGTTTAGATTACTTCAGGCAGGTTAAGATATTCTAGTACCTTGGGTCCTGTGAGATGGAAAATCTAGGCATAGTCTCAGAATAGTGTGCTTGGATGAACTACAGAAGATCATCGGGAATATTATGTAATAAGAAGACTAGTGCAAAGATAAAATAATGGTTTTATAAGTGTAGTTAGATCAGCTTTGATGTGTGGAACTGAAACATGGCCAATACAGTAGAGCAAGAATGGTAGTCAGAAGTGGCAGAAATGAGGATGTTAAGATGGATGTGTGGAATCACGAGAAGGGACAGGATCAGAAATTATTATATTAGAGGGGCAGTCAAAGATGGATAAGTGTCAATTCAGCAAAGAAAACAGCAGTGGTTTGAGCATGTCCTGAATATAAGATCACGTGTGCCGAAGGATCAAGGACATGGAGGTACATGCTAGCAGGGGGAGGGGAAAAAGGCCAAATTTAAGATGGAAAGATAAAGTAGCAAGTAGAAGAGAATGGAGAAGGCTTATACAAAACAGCGACCCCATATACAGTAGAGATAAGTAAAAGCTGCAGACAAAAAGGTAGTCTTTACTGTGGCTAATACCAAAACTTCTTAATTAGACTGACATCAGCAAACTTTATATCTATTCTCAAATCAAAGTTAGGATAAACTGAAGTCATCAAATGAGTCCATTTACATTTTAATCCAGTCAATATTACATTGCCATCGTACTTATGATGATGAATATTAGTACTGTCAAAACTGGACACTGTAAGATAAGCATCAAATACATGTATAAAGATTTAATGGACAGACGGCTGTTGAGGAATTTTAATGGTCAAACTGAAGAAAAATAATAAAATATACTGTACACTGGCCTCATGTAACATTGGAATATTCCCTTTTCTGAATGTCATGGGAGGTGTATGAGTGAATGCTTTATATATAAAATGCAGTATGTCAAAAAATCTTAGGACTGCAAATTATGAAAAATTTAAGTGGCTTTCACTTCCCAAAATGCTTAAAATAAGTCAGCAGAGAGGAGAGAGAGTAAGCAGATTATATTGAAAAGGATGGACAGGTCTTGCAAGAGATTGAACAAACTGTATCTGTTAATTGGAAATATACTAAATTGTGAGATAAGTTATGCATTAAGTATTGAGAGGGAAGTAATAAACAGTAGCAGCATGTTTTTTGAAGTGGAAAGAGGTGGTTAGACAATTTAGTAAAGAACACAGCTCATTAATATACAAAGCAATAACTCCTTTGATGCAGATATAAGGCTTTTATTACTCTATGACGCAAACATGATCACAAGAAAAAATACATATTCTTGAATAAGTATTACAGTACCATAAAATGTAAGGCCTCAAAACTAGAATAAATTTGGAAGATAAGGAAGTGGCAGAGGGATGTAAGATCTAGTGGTAATTAAGATGGCTTTAGCACAAGGAGAAAAAAGAAGAGGAATAATTAAAAGAGGTTTTGATTGATTAGGAGGAAGGGGTTATCCAAGAAAACTAATAAAATCGTGGAAAAACAGAACATATGAGGAACTGTCCCCGATGGAAATTCAGGTAAAAGATCTGCTAGACAAAAGACAAAGGGGAAACCTTACTTCAAGCCTAAGCCCTAAAATGGAAAATTTGACAACAATTGCAATGACGATGATGATGAACAAACTCGTTTCTCTAAAGACTGTCATGAATTCCTCAGGAAAGCAATTAATCACATACTGTACCAGAGTACATATACGTGTCACGAAACCTCACTGGTAAATCTTAGATCAGATATACATTGCATATACCATATCTTTTTAGTGTAGCTGACGGGTAAATGTTTATGTTGAAAATAAAATTGCAACATGAATGAAAATATGAATGTCGAGCACTGCACAAGTCCAGTGCTACCAAATTTCCATACAGTACACCTAACACTAAGAATGATCACCTATCTAACAAAGTTTACAGAACATCAAGAGGTCACGTACGTGAAACAAAAAGGGCGAAACATGTAATGCATCACACTGAAGGAAACAAGCAACAAATAAACAACAAAAAATTTCCTCAAAATTCCTAAATTGGAGGCTGCAGGGAATGACATGGCTACATTAAATAAAGAGAACCCCTTCATCTACCTGGTCCGCAGTGGGGTATTCATGCGGCAACCTAGCCTACCAATTACAACAGGCTGATAGAAACGGTCAAATAGCTTTGTCTAACAGCCACCATTTAAAGACACTACTTTTTTTCAACTCACAGTTCAAATTCTGACTCTCTAGCGAGGGAGAAGGGAATCGAAGCTGGAAATTATTGGTAGAAAGAATTTATAAACAGCCATATCTAATGGCTGAAGAAGTACTGTATCTGAAAAGAGAAAGAAAAAATAGAAAAGTAATCAAACTAATATGCTTAATAAACTAAGCAAACTAAGCAGACTTTGGGTGATTACTGTTTTTGAAACAACAGAACTTTAAGAATAAATTAAATTATTTCTATACAGTACTCACCCGAAGTTCATCTGGCTTCCTTCTTGAAGCTTGCTAGACATCAATGTCTATCACAAAAATCTAAAATCTTCCATTTTCTTTTGTTATAATAGCAATGCCCCTCTAGGGGAGTATTGAGCTAATATGGCAGTACAGTATTATGGCAATAAGAGAGCATGAGCAAGCCAAATAGAAGCTATTCAGTATATGAGTGGAAATGTTTTCAAAGCCTCTTAACATTTCTAGTCAGCAGGGAGACAGATGAGTATTGAAAATCCACTTACTGTATTTCTTTTAGGGCCAGACAACCCTTTGCCTCTAAAATAACAGTGAATAGTCTTCATGAGGTTACATGTAGCATGTAGATTTGGGTGAAGAGACCTTGAAATTGTTTTTCAAAGAAGATTGATCCTGTAAGGTAACCTCCTCAGCTATTTCAACAAGAGGACACAGATCAGCAAACCCCTCTCTCAGAGGCCAAAAGGGAACCCTTAGCTCCATTCTGCTGTTTGAGGACACTGTGCAACATGTCTATCACAGTCAAAATCATTGAGAATAGAGGGAAAGCATATAGGTTCTAATAGTTCAACAACGTGGCAACCACCTTCCATCCTAGGGGATCTGGAACTAGAGAGCAATATACATCCATCTTCTTGTTGACAGAGCCAAGGTCACAAGCATGTCCACATTTGGTCTTCCCAAACAACCCCCCAATCTTTTGACACTAAAGGATGTAAAAACTACTTGTTTGGAGGTACTGTACTCATTTCCTGCCTAACAGATATGCTAGGACATTTAATTTTGCTGGAATAAACAGTGGTATGGAAAGTATCCCCCTTAGATCTATACAAAATAAGAATACTGTACTTCCACTATATGGAACAATGATTCTGACCTGATGGCCTTGCTTCTGAATGTTTGTCAATGCTGTCGTGTTGTCTGAGAAAACTTCCACACACTTCCCCATTACCAAAGTCTCCTGAGCCTACAGTGCTTTGAATATAGCTAAAAGCTCCAAAAAAGTTGTGTAGGACTGGTTCCTCCAATCACCTTTCTGATAGGTAATAATTCAAAGTTACACCACAGCTTTCCTGGGAAGTATCCAATGAAAGAGACGCACCCACATCTGGGACTTTTACTTCCAATGACACAACCTGACCCAAACAAAGAGGATCAGCTTATTATTTAACCAGTTTTAGACAGCTCTGAATCATTGGAACATAAATCATTTCCAGAGGCCCTGTATCAAAGACAAATGAGATGCAACTAAAAATCCCACACCTTCAACTGCCCTACCAACACAAACTTCCTAAGAGATGCCAAGGTCCCTATGAGCTTCATCCCTATTCAAACCAACAGTGCTTTCATCTGCTTGAACTTTTCAAAAAGAAAAATACAAAGGGGAAATGTTGCAATGACTATCCCAAATATAAAATTCTCTGCATCAGTATTATAAGGGACTTCCTTCACATTGACTAGGATTCCCAAGCTCCTCAATAACCTGAGGAAGCAAATCTGATAGACCCATATCTTTTTTGAGGATGTTTTCCAAATTAGCTAGTCATATCGAGAAAAAAAATTCTAAGAAATCTCAAACATTTCCAAATTGGAAGCATCACCATCGTAAATACCTGAGGAACAGTCATGAGTCAAAACCAGAGGCACTTCAATTGATAAATTTTCCAATTGCCAAAAACCAAATGAGTTTCCTCGAGACAAGATGAATAGGGATGTCAAAATAAGAGCCTTTAAATAGATTGAAAACATACTATCTACTTTTTTTACTAATTGCTTTGAAGTACTGTAGAAGAAATATTCATCGAAAACTTAGTGAGAAATGACAAATTCGAAGATAATTTGTATTTTTCCTAACCATACAAACCTTAGCTATTTACAAAGGGTATTACTTTTAGCGCAGCAGAAATGACGAGCCAATAGTTTTTAACGAGGGTTAATTACCCCCCGCGCTAGTTAGCAGGGGGTGGGGAAGGGTAGCTTGCTACCCCTCCCCCCTCCACACACCGGTGACTTGCTTCACTTCACTTAGAGGTAGGACTTGACTTGGGGGTCAGGGATGGCGGGCACATATGTGTAAATAGCTAAGGTTTGTATGGTTAGGAAAAATACAAATTATCTTCGAATTTGTCATTTGTTCCGTAACCGAAATACAAACACGCTATTTACAAAGGGTGACTTACCCCTTAGGAAGGGTGGAAAGTCCCCAGCCTTACTGACTTCGGCTTGCCCGGGGGCTCGATCCCTCAGTGAGCAGCACTAGAGAGAGGGAGCCCCTGTACCTCACAGGTTCCTAGCATCGCTAGGAACGAGTGGCCTACATAAGCAGTGTGAGGAGGAGAGTGTGACTCGTCCTATGAAGTTGACCTTGTGACCTTCAGATAGGAATTCTAGGATAGGACGTTCCCCATACCACCTCGTCAGGGTATGGGAGACGCAACAGTATTAAGCTTAATACTAGGAGCACAAAGAAGCATGGGTTACCTGCAGAGGTCGAGGTCAGCTATGCGAGGACCAGGATGCTGCTTCCCCAAGAGAGGGGAGAATGAAGAAAGAAGTAAGGGTCAGACATACTCTTTCATTCACGCAGACTAAGACCGGGTAACAACGCCCTCAACCTACTGCTACTTGTCCAAAAAGGAGCCTGAGGTTAGACCAGCTGTTGTGCAGCCACCACAGGGCCGATAGAGAACGTATCGAGGCTCCTGTGGGTCACGTCTTGCAGGTAGTGGGCTGTGAAGGTCGTTTGACGCTTCCAGACCCCAGCTTGAAGTACCTGCATCACAGAGAAGTTTCTCTTGAAGGCCAGGGATGTAGCAATACCCCTGACATCGTGGGCCCGAGGGCGACGTGACGGAGGAGGGTCAGGATTCAGGGAATGGTGGATAACCCTTCGAATCCAAGCTGAGATGGTGTTCCTGGTGACCCTCCTCTTTGTCCTGCCTGTGCTCACAAACAAAGCTCGCACATGAGGACGGACTGCAGCCGTTCTCTTCAAGTAGTACCTCAGACACCTCACTGGGCATAGTAGCAGCTGGTCTGGGTCGGTTGTTACAGAACGGAGACTCGCGATCCTGAAAGAGTCGAACCGAGGATCCGGCACTCCAGGATTCTGAGTCTTGGCCACAAACTCAGGGACGAACCTGAACGTTACCTCCCCCCATCCCCTTGAATGGGCGATGTCGTACGAGAGACCATGAAGTTCACTAACTCGCTTGGCCGAGGCCAAGGCGAGTAGGAAAGCCGTCTTCCAAGACAGGTGGCGATCGGAGGCCTGGCGTAATGGCTCGAAGGGAGGTCTCTTGAGAGACCTGAGGGCTCGAACCACGTTCCAAGGAGGGGGTCTCACTTCCGACTGGGGGCAGGTAAGCTCATAGCTACGTATGAGTAAAGAGAGTTCTAGCGACGAAGAAATATCCACGCCCTTCAATCTGAAGGCCAAGCTTAAGGCTGAGCGATAGCCTTTCACCGCCGAGACAGAAAGGCGCATTTCTTCTCGCAGATACACAAGGAAGTCCGCTATTGCTGGAATAGTGGCATCGAGTGGAGAGATACCCCTTCCATGACACCAACCACAAAAGACTCTCCACTTCGCTTGGTAGACTCCCTCAGAGGTCTTTCGCAGGTGCCGAGACATTCTCTCCGCAACCTGTTGCGAAAAGCCTCTCTCCGCGAGGAGACGCTGGATAGTCTCCAGGCGTGAAGCCGAAGCGAGGCTACGGCCCTGTGAGGGACACGGAGTGGGGTTGTCTGAGAAGCTCGTGTCGTAGAGGAAGCTCCCTTGGGAGTTCCGTCAGGAGTTGCAGAAGGTCCGGAAACCATTCCGCGTGATGCCATAGCGGAGCTACTAGAGTCATGGAACAGTTGACCGATAGTCTGGTCCTGTTGAGCACCCTTCTCATCAGACAGAATGGTGGGAAGGCGTACACGTCGATGTTGTCCCACCGTTGCTGGAAAGCATCTTGCCAGAGTGCCTTGGGGTCCGGGACTGGTGAGCAGTACAGGGGCAGCTTGAAGTTCAAGGCTGTCGCGAACAAGTCCACCGTCGGGGAACCCCACAAAGTCAGGACTTTGTTGGCTATCTGAGGATCCAAAGACCACTCGGTACTCACTATCTGCAAAGCCCTGCTCAGACTGTCGTCGAGCACATTCCTCTTGCCAGGAATGAAACGAGCTGATAGTGTTATCGAGTGGGTTTCGGTCCACCTCAGAGTCTCTACTGCAAGATGGGGATAGCTGTTGCGAAAAAGTGCCTCCCTGCTTGTTGATATAAGCCACTACCGTGGTGTTGTCGCTCATCACCACCACGGAGTGACCCGCCAGGGACCGTTGGAACTGCTGAAGAGCCAGAAAGACGGCCTTCAATTCTAGCAGGTTGATGTGTAGGCACTTTTCTGATTCTGACCAAAGGCCTGAGGCCCTCTGGTTCAGAACGTGCGCCCCCCACCCTTCTTTTGACGCGTCCGAAAACAGAGTCAATTCCAAGGGGGAGGACGAGAAGACTCACTCCCTTCCGCAGGTTCTCGTCGGCCAGCCACCACCGCAAGTCCGTCTGTTCCAGAGACCCCATTGGGATCAGAATGTCCGGGGAATCGGATCCTTGATTCCACCGGGACTTGAGCCGCCATTGAAGGGATCTCATCCTGAGGCGGCTGTTTGGAACCAGACGGGCCAGGGAGGATAGGTGGCCTAAGAGACGCAACCACGATTGGGCGGGGGAGTTCTTTTCGCCTGAGGAAAGGCTCCGCCACCCTCCTCAGCCTTGCTATCCGGTCGTCTGATGGAAAGGCTTTGTGGAGATTGGTGTCTATTAGCATGCCTAGATAAACCAGTCGTTGGGACGGCTGCAGAGAGGACTTCTCGAGGTTTACCACGATCCCCAGATCCTGGCAAAGATCCAGAAGCCTGTCTCGGTGCCGAAGAAGGGTCGACTCCGAGTCTGCTAGGATCAGCCAATCGTCTAGGTAACGAAGGAGACGAATGCCGTTCCTGTGTGCCCAAGATGAAATCAGGGTGAACACTCTGGTGAACACCTGAGGAGCTGTGGAGAGACCGAAACACAGCACCTTGAACTGGTAGATCTTGTTGTCTAGGCAGAATCTTAACTACTTCCTTGAAGACGGATGGATTGGGATCTGGAAGTACGCGTCCTTTAGATCCAGTGTACACATGAAGTCTTGTGGTCTCACCGCAAGTCTGACCGTGTCTGCTGTCTCCATGCTGAACCGGGTTTGTTTGACAAACCTGTTCAGAGCTGAGAGATCGATGACGGGTCTCCAGTCTCCAGTAGCCTTCTTTACAAGAAAGAGTCGACTGAAGAAGCCTGGGGAGCCGTCCACGACCTCCCGGAGAGCACCCTTCTCGAACATGGTCTCGACTTCGGCCTGAAGGGCCAGCCCCTTTGCCGATCCCATGGCATAGGAGCTCAACGACACTGGATTCGCTGTCAGGGGAGGTTGAGATGACGTGAACGGGACGCGATAACCTTGGCCGATCACTGAGACCGTCCAAGCATCGGCCCCGTGTTGCTGCCACCTGCGGACGCAACGCTGAAGGCATCCCCCCACAGGTGGACACGCAGGGGGACTGCCACCCCTAGGGCTTGCGGCCGCGGCCGCCACCCCTAGGAGTCTTGCCTCCCCTGGAGGACTTACCGCCCCTCTTGACCTTGGCTGGAAAGGGCTGGGGCTTAGACACCACTTTCTTAGCTGCCGGTGCCTGTTTGGGAGCCTTACGAGGCTGTTGCTGCTGTTGTGGCGGGGCTGGAGGCTTATAGGGCCGAGTTGTAAGGGCCCTGTGGAGGAGGGAGTCCGTGCTGGATTTCCTCCACCTCTCAGCCGTTCGCTCCAAGTCTTGAGGCTCAAACAGGCTCTCCCCCAGAAGGGAAGCATGTCGGAGCCTACACACATCCACGGCGGGGACCTTCGGATGGAATCTCTCGGACACAGCATCGCGACGCTTCAACACCGAGTTGGCCCACAGGGTGGTAACCTGGTGCGCCAAAAACTCGATGGAGCGGGTGCCCGAGAGCAAGAAGGTCTCTAGGGCCTTCCTATTGGTCTCCTTGGACAAGTCCTCCGATCGCAATAGGATGCCCAGAGATCCTAGCCAGAAGTCCAGCCACGAAGTGGCCTGCATGGCACACTTAGCGACCTTCTCGTGGTTAAGGATCTCCGCCACCGAGAACGACACCTGCCGGGCAGAGAGTTTCTCCAGGGGAACTCCCTTCGCCAGCTCCTCCACAGAGTGATGGAGAGGAAGAGCGAGGTTGTGCTCACCCAGGATCTCGAAATACCTCCTCTGCTGAAGGCGAGGAGGAGGGATAAGCTTGTTCCCGGCAGTGGAACGACTGGAGGAGGCAAGAAGTGCGAGCTGAGCGTTGGCCCTAGCTCTGGCACTCTTCAGCCCCCGAGAACAGGGCAGAGCTGCACTGGTCTTAGGGGCCTTCCGAACGTCAAACACTTCATCCAGAATCGTGTCTTTGCCTTCACGGGGGGCGATGACTGGATCCGTAAGTCTGTTAAGTGTCCTTATCAGGCTTAGGACCTGCCAGAAGGCTGTTCGGACTCTTGCTGTTCTCCTCCCTGCGGGCTGGCAGCTAAGTCTCCTGCCCCAGGAATCTCTTCCTGGGGTGACACGTGGACATTCCCCTGGGTAGTCGTGGGTTCCTGACGAATCCTTGCAGAGGATTTAGGGACGGTCTTGGAATCCTTGGGTTCCCTCCTGGGAGGGATACAGGATCCCAACAACGAGGTTCGAGGGGCCCCTTCCTCACGAGACGATTCTCCTGCCTGAAGCGAAGTCTCCCCCCCTGGTGCCGAGGGGAAGACTACCGCCCCACTGGACTCACCTGAGGACGGAAAGGCCTCGTTCACGGGAGAAGGAGAAAGTACTCGTGCAGGAGAAGGGACCTTCGAGACCGACCTCTTGGGAACCAACTTCGCCCTAGGGGAAGTCACCACGAAGTCCACTCCTCTCTTTCTCTTCAGCGTAGGAGAGACAGCCACTGGTTTGTCACCCTGGCCGGCGAGTGCTGGTTTCATAACCCTCACTAACGCCCGTGCCAGCGGACCAAACCAAGTCTGCTGCTCCAAGGACACAGAGTACGAAATCCTCGCTAAAGAGAAAGGGATCGGGCGATCCTTTGGAGTGGACACGACGGTACCTGCCTGAAAAGAAGGTGGGGAAGAATGCTGTACTGACCTGTCTTCGTCCTGCACTACCAACCTGTGCTTGGATGGAGGTGATCCCGAGTGCCGTCTAGGAGCACGCGTCCCTGCTGCTACCACCGGCTGTGGAATTCGCCGCGAACGATGGTCGCGCGAGGGCGAATGGTCGCGCGGGAGTGCGGGCAAGCGATCGCGCGGGCGCGCAGGTGGATGATCGCGCGGGCGCACAGGCGAGCGGTCGAGCGATCGCGCGGGCGCGCAGGCGAGTGGGCGCGAGGGTGGGCAGGTGAATGAACACGTGTCCGAGGCGACGAACGCAAGCGTTGGCGCGACGGCGAGGGATCGTGCTGTCGCGTAGGTGAGGAAGATCGCTGGCGATGTCGCGATGTGGTATGTCGATGCACTGGTGT
This sequence comes from Palaemon carinicauda, assembly GCF_036898095.1. Taxonomy (NCBI): domain Eukaryota; kingdom Metazoa; phylum Arthropoda; class Malacostraca; order Decapoda; family Palaemonidae; genus Palaemon; species Palaemon carinicauda. The sequence continues at coordinate 51,477,190 of NC_090752.1, forward strand.
GCGATGGTGAGCAGCATGCGCAGGTGAATGACCGCGTAATGGTAAGCGATGGCGAGCAGCATGCGCAGGTGAATGATCGCGTGATAGGGTGCGATGGTGATCAGCATCCGCAGGAGGGCGATCGTTCAGGGTTGTGCAATGAGGAGCAGCATGCGTAAGCGGGTGATCGTTCAGGGTTGTGCGATGGCGAGCAGCATGCGCAGGTGAATGATCGCGTGATGGGGTGCGATGGTGATCAGCATCCGCAGGAGGGCGATCGTTCAGGGTTGTGCGATGAGGAGCAGCATGCGTAAGCGGGCGATCGTGCAGGGTCGTGCGATGGCGAGCAACATGCGCAGGAGGGCGATCGTGCAATGGCGAGCGATGGCGAGCGGCATGTGCAGGCGGGCGATCGCGCGATGGCGAGCTAGAAGCTGGCGAACCATGTTCCTTCAGGAGCGTTGGCGAACGTCGGTGCGTTCGTTGTCGCTGTTGAATAGGCGATACTAAGATCGCCTGTGCGCGCTGGCAAGCAGGTGAATGCTGGCGAGGAGGTAATCGCTGGCGTGTAGGTGATCGCTGGCGAGCTGGTGATCGCTGGCGAGCAGAAGGTCGACGCGTGTCCTGTGAGAGGACAGCTGGTGCGGCGCGTTCACGAGCAGGAACGGGAAGATCGCTGGCGCGTTGGCGAACATGTGTTTCTGACACACGCGCAGCACGATGTTGTGTAGCCACAGGACCAGGCAGATGGTGAGCAGGGAGTTCAGCAGGAACTAAAGGGTGGTCAGAGACCGCAGGGCGATGGTCCTCAAATGAGCGCTGACGAGCAGGAGAGCGCTGGCGAGGGGGGCGAACATCAGGAGAGAGCCGACGAGCAGGAGATCGCTGGCGAACAGGTGAGCGCTGGCGAGCAGGAGAGCGCTGGCGAGCAGGAGAGCGCTTGTGCGTTAGCACTGCTCGCGTAAGGGAAGAATCCCTTAGCCCCGAAGGGACCGTTGCCCGTCGGGTGACGAGTTCTCCAGAAGGCGAAGATCCGGCAGGAGATGGTGAGCGGTCTGCAGAGAGGTTCAAGGAGGGCGGAGCAGTCGGTTGAGGCTGACGAGGAGAGTCCCCCCCGGAGGACGAAGACCCAAAAAGGCGCCTCTTAGTCCCCCTGTAAGGGGAAAGGAGGCCCTTGTGGCGTAGAGGGCGGTGAGCCTTACGGCGGAGGCGGCCTCGGGGGAGATCGTCGGGACCATCGGTCCTCCGAAGGGGAGTCTCCGTCAAAACACTTCCCTCAGAAGGAAGCTGGGCAGCAGTCGAGACCGAAGGACTCACTTCCCCCTTCGAAGGATGCACGGAAGGAGGAGGAGAGCCTTGAGCACCATCACCAGCAACAGCACCTGCGGCGGAAGGCCCAGCCACGTCGGAGGCCTCTGTCACCACGACGTCGACAATAGACAGAGGGTCTACCTCCGCTACCACCGGCGACTGTTTAACAGCGGCCCCCAACGAGACAAGGTCAATAAGAGCGACCCTGGAGGGCAAGCCCTTAAGCCCCAGGGACGACCAAATCTGTAAAAGATCATCACTGGATAAGGCATTATTATCAATAACCTCCCCCGGAGGAGGAGGGGGAACCGCCTCGCTATGGGAGGCGACGCCCTCTCCCCCCACCGAAGGTAGGGAAACAGAACAAGGGCCTGCGCTCCCACTCGGACGACTCTCCTTAGGAGGCGGACGAGGGGGAGCTTCGGAGGAGATTTGGGCGGCGGAAGAAGAGTCCCGAGAACCTTCCTCCTTCAAGGCTAACCCCGGAGGAGAACGCCGACGGCCAAACCTCTCCCACTGGGAGGCAGACCACTCCCTGCACTCACGGCACATGTTATCCTGGTCGCACCGTCGGCCCCGACATTGAGGGCAGAGGGTGTGTGGATCCGTAATAACGTCCGACATGAAAGTCCCACAAGGACGGCCGGCAACTCCAGGGCATGTACGCATAGTAAAGAAAATAACTGAAGGTCAACTTCCAACCAATCAAACACGCTGAAAAGAAAAAGCAGAAAATTAAAGGCTGTCACGAAGGCGATGAGCAGACACGTCTGATCACCGCCGAGCCAAAAGTGAAGTGAAGCAAGTCACCGGTGTGTGGAGGGGGGAGGGGTAGCAAGCTACCCTTCCCCACCCCCCCCTAACTAGCGCGGGGGTAATTAACCCTCGTTAAAAACTATTGGCTCGTCATTTCAGCTGCGCTAAAAGTAATACCCTTTGTAAATAGCGTGGTTTGTATTTCGGTTACGGAACAACTGTATATTATAATGTACCTGTTTAGAATAGATATATATAGAACTGTCCTCCAATTTCCCCATGCCTTGGGCACTACAACGACCTGATGTAAAACCCTGGGGAGGAACTAAAGACTTCCTCTGTCACTTTCTTCTTCACAAGTTTTGCTATCTCCAATTTCAAATTATGGGATTTGGCCAAATTGCTGAGGTAACTTGGAAAAGGAACGGGTTCCTGAAGGACAGAGGAATTTGATATCCCTTTCTTATCTCAGAGTGAATATACAGTTAGGGCTGAAGGTTTTCCCAAACCTGATACACTTTGGAAATCATTCCAATACTGTCCAGTACTGTACTGTACTGGCATTTCTTAGTGGGGGCCATCATAGAGTTCTCCTATAGGCTGGATGAGTCCTCTTGGAACTTTTGCCATGCCTTATGTTTGTCCAAAATCCCAAAGACCTATCATATTTCCAAAAATTCTCCCTTGGACAGCAAGAGGAATACTCTTGAGGGGGGACTGGATGGTAAGGAGAAAAAATAAGCCTTCGTGAGATCAAATTCAAAGAGTTATTTTGCATTCTATTAGACACCTGTTCCACAGCGCAAGTAATCCTGCCTGTATCCAAAATAAGACCTAAAGAAAAGTAATCAGAGTGCTTCTGTACATCTGAAATCATCTCAACCATTGAAGAACACAGCTTTCCTTCTGTTTAACAGCAAAATTAACAAATAACACAGCAGTCTGTAGAGTACCTATCAAAAACAGCTTAAGAAATCTTATCCAGGTGGCCTGCAGATTTTTCTTCAATGAGTCGATAAAACCCGTACCACTGTATCTACAAAAGAATCTCCAATTAACTCCCCATGAAACTACATATAACCGACAACTATATAGTCAACCAACTTAAAACAAAAAACTGCATTTAACGAATTCCTTTAGTTGATATTTATCAGGGCTTCAAATGAATTGGCCTGATCAGGGGAAAGAAGATGGTTAGGCAACTGTCCTTTTTTATGAATTAGCAAATGCTTCCATGTAATATAAGGTTTTAGCAACAGATGAGAAGAACCATTAATAGCTTTTCCTTCCACCTGAGACATTAATTTATATACTTTGTCTTTGAAAATACAGGTATTAGAAAACTGTGGAGTGTAAGAAGTCTTAGTACAGGTAGTACTATCAGCACTTAGACGATAGAATAAGCGTTATAAGAACTTACCTGGGTCATTTTATTCAGATGCAGTACCACAATAATTTTTCATATAGACATAAAATGGTGATTCATCATCCATGTCTGTTTATTCTGAATCACCATCATCATCATCCCCTCTATAATCCTGTAGCCTAGTCTCATCTGGATTTTCTCTGATCTAAAATAAACTTCTCTTTAGCGTTCATATTCCTTTACTTGAACTCGTTCAGCCATAAGCAGAGCATATTCTTCCATAAGGGGGACTGTTAACACATGTAGCACAACAACTGTCTAAAACACAATGCTGCACTCGACACAATACAAAGGGAATGTGAATCTTTATCCACAATACAAAGGGAATGAGAATCTTTATCCACTATACAAAGGGAATGTGATTCTTTACTAACCAACAATAAACCCCTTAAACATTTAACAAAGAAATGCACACCAAACCCAGAAAAAGACATCTGCAATTAATATGAAGCTAAATAACACTTCTACACGAAAACTAATCTGGATTTGCCGAACGAAAGATGTAACCGAGAGAAATAACTAAAAACACAAGATAGATAGGGTTTTCTTATTTGGCTTGCCTAAGTACAATTTTTATAGACTGCCAAATCTACATAATACTCCTCTAGAGGAGCATGGCTATTATAGTAAAAAAAGAAAAGGAAATCTTAAATTTCTAGCATAGACATCGATATTTACCATTGCTAGCTTTGAGAAGGAAGCCACATGAACCTCAGGTGAAATCCATGGAAATAATGCTCTAATATCTTTATAAACTATTAATTGATACATTCTCCTATTATTCAAGATAATCACTATAGTACAGAAATTACAGTACAGCTAATGGTCAACTCTAAAATGAGTAATTTTATAAATAATTAATCATACTTAGGAGAGATAAATAGTATACTGGATAGCTATAAATAATACTATATGCTAAAATGCCATTCATATCAAATGGCCTGACCAAGGCATCCTAGGATGTTGATATTTCCTAAAAACCAAGGCAGCACAAACTTCTAAAACTAACAGTGCAATAAAATAACCTGAAAAAAAAATTTACATGAATATAGTACCTAAAATATCCTTTATAACATTAGTCATTTACAAGACTTATCACTTACCCTCCACGTGGTTAAATAAACCCTCCTCAGGCCTAGGTACCTCTCTATCCTAGTTTCAGTGATTTCTTGGGCCTTCCTACAGGTCTTCGTCCTGCAGAAGACCATATTTTCTTAACACCTTCGACATTTGTATAAGATCTTTCTAAACTGAAAAGGATAACTGTGACTTAATTAACATGGTACTATCATACATACTGCACCTTGTATAGCACAACAAACTGTAGGCAGTTTCGAAAGCTCTTAACAGAATCCCTACAGCCCCATCTCTATTGTTGTTCTATCTGTTACTTTTAAGCCACTCACTTTGCTATTCAACTTCTAGAACATTGTTTCTGTTAATGAATCTTATTCTGATACTACGAGTCGATATATTTAATTGAATATGGATCACATATACTGCCGCTAGGATCAGGGATGGCATTTAGAGTCCGTTCAGGCATCTGATTTAGTGGTCTCATTGGACTGCTTTGCAACTCTAGAATGTACCACTGTCAACACTGTATTGTACACATATAATTAATGTATTAAATATACCGAATGACAGAAATGGTGTACTATACTAGTCGTCAAAGCTATAAATAAAATTTCTCCTACATATAATCAAATCTAATTTTGTCACTGGTACTTTCCATTGCTATTTCTGTTTTACTGTTGATTGTTCATATTTAAATTAGACCAGTGTAATCCTCATACACCATAAAAGAATGTAAGGTGTTTATACATCTATAAAATAGTCTAAGAACTATGGCTTCTAAATTAAAATAACTTACAATTTAGACAATCAATTTTTGTAAGACAAGTGATAACTTTCGGTTAATTTTTACTGCTCAATTTCATGAGTATAAGGAATGAAAGTATTTATACCTTTATGTATGTAAGACTCAAATAAATGTTTGGAGCAAATTTCTTATTTTTCTTTCAATTACCCAGGTATTTTTGCCATCATTGAGCATAAATGTTTCGGCGTTACTGCAGTTAGTGGATATCAATGAATCATCCACAGGTTGCATGTTAATTATACATATTATGCAAAATAACTCGTCATCTTCTAGATTGCATGAAATATACAGTAGAGCACTGTGGATGGAGTTGACAAAATCTAACCAAGTATCTAATTCCTATGTTTTAATTTTCATTGATGCGACAACTTAGACCTCAGCAGCACTACTTTCTGTCTTTTACTCTTCTGTCAAACTCTACTTTACTTTACCTTATAGAGTTTCAATTATCACCCTTTCACAATGAGCCAGAAAAAAGCTTCAGACTCTTACAGCATTGTCTAACAAAAATGTTATTTTTATTAATAAAATAAATTTTTGAATATACTTACCCGATAATCATGTAGCTGTCAACTCCGTTGCCCGACAGAATTCTATGGAGGGATACGCCAGCTATCACAATACTAGAAGGGGGTGTACTTACCAGCGCCACCTGTGGCCAGGTACTCAAGTACTTCTTGTTGACACCTCCTCAATTATTCCTCGGTCCACTGGTTCTCTCTGGGGAGGAAGGGAGGGTCGATTAAATCATGATTATCGGGTAAGTATATTCAAAAATTTATTTTATTAATAAAAATAACATTTTTCAATATTAAACTTACCCGATAATCATGTAGCTGATTCACACCCAGGGAGGTGGGTGAAAACCAGTGTACAAGATTAAAGGATAGCTAAGTATCCCATATTTCATATAACAGTTATCTCAAATAACAATGAAATAATAAGTACCTGGTAAGGAAGTCGAATAGAACCGTTACTCTGCCTCTTTATTTAAAGTTCGTCTTCCTTACTGAGCGCAGCGTTCCTCTTGGAGGCTGAATCAACCCAAAGGTGCCAAAGTACACGGGGTTGCAACCCCTACTAAAGGACCTCTACCAAACCTTTAACCTAGGCGCTTCTCAAGAATGAATAGACCACCCGCCAAATCCAAGGATGCGGAAGGCTTCTTAGCCTACCGTAACAACCATAAAAACAACAATAAAAGTATTCAAGAGAAAGGTTAAAAAAGGTTATGGGATTAAGGGAATGTAGTGGCTGAGCCCTCACCTACTACTGCACTCGCTGCTACGAATGGTCCCAGGGTGTAGCAGTTCTCGTAAAGAGACTGGACATCTTTCAGATAAAATGATGCAAACACTGACTTGCTCCTCCAATAGGTTGCATCCATTATGCTCTGCAGAGAACGGTTTTTATTAAAGGCCATCGAAGTAGCTACAGCTCTTACTTCGTGGGTCCTTACCTTCAGCAATGCAAGGTCTTCCTCCTTTAAGTGAGAATGTGCTTCTCTGATCAGAAGCCTTATATAATACGAAAGCCCATTCTTGGACATGGGTCTCGAGGGTTTCTTGATGGCACACCATAAGGCTTCTGACTGTCCTCGAATAGGTTTAGACCTCTTAAGATAATATTTGAGAGCTCTGACAGGGCAAAGAACTCTCTCTAGTTCGTTACCTACCATGTTGGAGAGGCTAGGTATTTCGAACGATCTAGGCCAAGGACGTGAAGGAAGCTCGTTCTTTGCTAGGAATCCAAGCTGAAAAGAACATGTCGCAGATTCGGTTGTGAAACCAATGTTCTTGCTGAAGGCATGAACCTCACTGACTCTCTTAGCTGTTGCAAGGCAAACGAGAAAAAGAGTCTTGAGGGTGAGGTCCTTGAAGGAAGCTGACTGGAGAGGTTCGAACCTAGATGTCATAAGGAACCTTAAGACTACGTCTAGATTCCAGCCTGGAGTGGAAAGACGACGTTCTTTAGACGTCTCAAAAGACTTGATAATGTCTTGAAGGTCCTTGTTGGAAGACAGGTCCAAACCTCTGTGGCGGAGAACTGAAGCCAACATGCTCCTATATCCTTTAATCGTAGGTGCTGAAAGGGATCTCTCATTCCTAAGATGTAGAAGGAAGTCAGCTATTTGGATCACAGAAGTATTGGTGGAGGAAATTGAATTGGCTCTACACCAGCTTCGGAAGACCTCCCACTTAGACTGGTAGACTCTACGAGTGGAAACTCTTCTAGCTCTGGCAATCGCACTGGCTGCCTCCTTCGAAAAGCCTCTAGCTCTAGCGAATCTTTCGACAGTCTGAAGGCAGTCAGCCGAAGAGCGTGGAGGTTTGGGTGCAACCTGTCTACGTGAGGTTGACGTAGAAGGTCCACTCTTAGAGGTAGAGTCCTGGGGAAGTCGACTAGCCATTGACGTACCTCTGTGAACCATTCTCTTGCAGGCCAAAGGGGAGCAACCAGCGTCAGCCGTGTCCCTTCGTGCGAGACGAATTTCTGCAGAACTTTGTTTATTATCTTGAACGGAGGGAATGCGTACAGGTCGAGATGGGACCAGTTCAGTAGAAAGGCATCCACATGAACTGCTGCAGGGTCTGGAACAGGGGAACAATACAGTGGAAGTCTCTTGGTTATGGAGGTGGCAAACAGATCTATGGTAGGTTGACCCCACAAGGTCCAAAGTCTGTTGCACACACTCTTGTGGAGGGTCCATTCCGTGGGAATGACCTGATTCCTTCTGCTTAGGCGATCCGCTGAAACATTCATATCGCCCTGGATGAACCTCGTGACCAGAGTGAGGTTTAGACCTCTTGACCAAATGAGGAGGTCCCTTGCGATCTCGTAAAGGCTCCTCGAATGGGTCCCTCCTTGCTTGGAGATGTAAGCCAAGGCTGTGGTGTTGTCTGAGTTCACCTCCACCACTTTGCCTAGCAGGAGGGACTTGAAGTTCAACAGTGCTAGATGAACTGCTAGCAGTTCCTTGCAGTTGATGTGGAGAGATCCTTGTTCCTCGTTCCACACTCCCGAGCATTCCCGTCCGTCCAAGGTTGCACCCCAGCCCGAGTCCGATGCATCTGAGAAGAGATGAAGATTGGGGGTCTGAATGGCCAATGATAGACCCTCCTTGAGAAGGAGGTTGTGCTTCCACCACAGGAGAGTGGTCTTCATCTCTTGGTTGATAGGGATAGAGACTGCTTCTAGAGTCGAGCCCTTGTCCCAATGAGCTGCAAGATGGAATTGAAGAGGGCGGAGGTGGAGTCTTCCTAGCTCGACAAACAGGGCCAGTGATGAAAGGGTCCCTGTGAGACTCATCCACTGTCTCACTGAGCAATTGCTCCTCTTCAGCATGCTCATGATGCACTCTAGGGCTTGGCTTATCCTGGGGGCTGATGGAAAAGCCCGAAAATCCTGACTCCGAATCTCCATTCCCAGGTACACAATGGATTAGGAGGGAATGAGTTGAGATTTCTCTATATTGACTAATAGACCTAGGTCTCTGATTAAGTCTAAAGTCCAACTGAGGTTCTCCAGACAACGACGACTCGTGGAGGCTCTCAACAGCCAGTCGTCTAGGTAGAGGGAGGCTCTGATGTTCGACAAGTGTAGGAATTTTGCTACATTCCTCATCAGATGAGTAAAGACCATAGGAGCTGTGCTTAGGCCAAAGCACAGGGCTTGGAACTGATAGACAACCTTTCCGAAAACGAATCTCAGGAAAGGTTGGGAGTCTGGATGAATGGGAACGTGAAAGTATGCATCTTTCAAGTCCAACGAGACCATCCAGTCCTCCTGTCTGACCGCTGCTAAGACCGACTTGGTCGTCTCCATCGTGAACGTCTGCTTGGTGACATACTCGTTGAGAGAGCTGACGTCCAGCACCGGTCTCCAACCTCCTGTCTTCTTGGCCACAAGAAAGAGACGGTTGTAGAAGCCCGGGGATTGATGGTCCCGGACTATAACCACTGCCTTCTTCTGCACCAGTAGCGACACCTCCTGTTGCAATGCTAGCCTCTTGTCCTCTTCTTTGTAGTTGGGAGAGAGGTTGATGGGTGATGTGGTCAGAGGTGGTTTGAGGCAGAATGGAATCCTGTAACCGTTCCTCAGCCAACTGACAGACTGTGCGTCTGCACCTCTCTTCTCCCAGGCTCGCCAGAAGATCTTGAGTCTGGCTCCTACTGTTGTCTGGAGAAACGGAGAGTCAGTTTTTTCCTTTTGATGTCCTGGATCCTTTCCTAGACTTGCTCCTGTGAGAGTCTGGACGGGAGCTTCCTCGGCTGGGGGCTCTACCACGAAAGGGCGGTATGAACCTCGTAGCAGGTGTATCAGCAACTGGGGAGCGATAAGTCTTGGGGACTGAGGTGGCAACCTTAGACTTACGAGCTGATGAGGCTACAAGATCGTGCGTATCCTTTTGTATCAGGGCAGCAGACAAGTCCTTAACTAGCTCTTCGGGAAAGAGGAACTTCGAGAGCGGAGCAAAAAGGAGTTGTGACCGTTGGCAAGGTGTAATGCTGGCGGAAAGGAAGGTACACAGTTGTTCCCTTTTCTTCAACACCCCTGATACAAACAACGACGCTAGCTCACCCGATCCATCTCTGATGGCCTTATCCATACAGGACATTAAAAGCATGGCAGAATCTTTGTCCGCAGGAGAAGTTTTCTTGCTGAGGGCCCCCAGGCACCAGTCGAGAAAGTTGAACATTTCAAATGCTCTGAACATCCCTTTCAGTAAGTGATCCAGGTCTGAGAAGGTCCAACAAACCTTCGAGCGTCTCATAGCAGTTCTCCGAGGCGAGTCCACCAGACTCGAGAAGTCAGCCTGGGCAGAGGCAGGTACTCCCAAGCCTGGTGCTTCCCCTGTGGCATACCAAACGCTCGCTTTCGAAGTGAGCTTCGTTGGAGGGAACATGAAGGAAGTCTTGCCAAGGTGTTGTTTAGACTGCAGCCACTCCCCTAAGATCCTTAAAGCCCTCTTAGAGGATCTAGCTAGGACAAGCTTAGTATAGGAGGACTTAGCTTGTTGTACGCCCAGCGAAAACTCAGATGGCGGAGAGCGGGGAATAGCAGAGACAAAGTGGTCTGGGTAAATCTCCCTGAGTAGAGCCAAGACCTTACGAAAATCAATAGACTGTGGAGAAAGCTTGGATTCGTCCACGTCTGATGAGGGATCAAGGTGTGCCTCCTCATCATCCGACACCTCATCACCAGAGTGTAGCGAAGAGATCGGACAAGAATGCTGAACCGCAGAGTCAGAACGGGTAGGAACAACAACAGAGGTTTCCTCTTCCAGTAACTGTTGAGGGAAAACCTGAGGCTCAGACTGCAAAGGCTGAACAACAGACGAAGCAGAAGGAAGGCGCATGGGTGAAGGAGGTTGACTCCTAGCAAGAGAGGTTGAACCCAAGGGTTGCGCTTGCTGAGCGGAGGACGGAGGCGGAGTAGCCCGTTCCTGTTCCTGTGATATAAGCGGAGCATGATGAGGTTGAGGCTGCGCAGAACAAGGTAAAGTTCTCGCAAGCTGAGGCTCCTGAGGCGCAAGTCCAGGGTGTAGAGGAGCTTGCCTAGAGGAGGGTTGAGCTCGCTGCAGCGATGGCTGAGCAGACTGACTCATAGACGGGAGAGGTTGTTGTACCTCAACCGAGAGTTGCACCACTGGTGGAGCAGCAAGGAGAGGCGGAGGAAGAGTGGAATAATCCTCCTGATCCCAACGTAAAGGTTGCCTTAAAGAAGGCTGAGGCTGAACACCACTGGGAACAGCGAACTCAGAAAGTGGCTCAACATCGTACGCCTGGCAGATGGTGCTGCGACCAGGCGGAGCGAGCGCAGGCTGGGCGAGCGCAGGCGGAGCGAGAACAGGTGGAGGGAGTGTAGGCGGAGGCGGAGGTGCAACACTCTCAGCCCGACACTCACGCATCAAGTCCGAAAGCTGAGCTTGCATGGACTGAAGCAGAGTCCACTTGGGATCGGCAGAAACGATAGTAGACTGAGGTAAAGCCTTAACAGTCGAGCTCTGTTGTGGCAGAACCTTACTCCTCTTGGGCGGAGTACAGTCGACAGATGACTGAGGCGAGTCAGAGCTGAGCCAATGACTGCAACCTGGCTGAGCACTCGCGGACTGGACTCTACGTTTAAGCGGTCTCGAGACCTGAGACCAACGTTTCTTCCCCGACAGTTGATCAGCGGACGAGAATAAGACGGGCTCAATCGTCTGCAGGTGGGAGTGACGGTCTTTGGAAGACACGCCCGCAACCACCGAGGATAGTTCTGTGCGCCTAACAAGGCCTGCCGAACCCTTATGCCCTTCGACATTGCTTCTCCCCTGGGCATGGGAGCTTGCAAGAGGTCCCGGACTGGGAGGACGACAGGCTCGCACAGAAAAATCCTCACGCACCACACTGGCACTAACACTAGCACTAGGCACTGCACCGACACTAGCACTCGTCACAGCACTGGCACTAACTCCACCCACTGCACTCTTGACCTTCAGCTCTTTAACTTCGGCCATCAGAGACTTATGGTCACTTACCACTGACTCTACTTTATCGCCTAAAGCCTGAATAGCACGCAAAACAACTGACATATCAGGCGGAGGGCACACAGTAGGTTCGGGGGTAGCCACTACAGGGGTAGGAAAAGGTAGGGGATCATGAGGTGAGGAAAACAGTGAAGAGTGAGAAGAACTCCTCCTAACTCTACCTCTCTCTAACTTAGTTGAATATTTTAAAAGACGGACAAATTCCAATTCGGAAAGTCCGGCGCATTCCTCACATCGATTTTCTAACTGACAGGGCCTGTCCCTACAGTCAGAACAAGCGGTGTGAGGATCTACCGAGGCCTTCGGAATACGTCTATTGCAAGACCTACATCGTCTATGGGAGGGAGCTTGCGAAATGTCAGACATCTTGTAATCCAAAGAGTTAGCCAAAGGGGGTTCCAAAAACAAGCAAAAATCGTTATCGTTATATCAGAACTATATAAAAGCTATCTAGCTAATATAAGAAGGATTCCAGTAAAGCGACAGCCGTTAATCTGAGAGAATACTTCACCAAATATCCGTGAATAAACTCGAAGACCATAAGCGTATCCCAGAACGTCTTGCCGGAAGCACGACAGAGGAATAATTGAGGAGGTGTCAACAAGAAGTACTTGAGTACCTGGCCACAGGTGGCGCTGGTAAGTACACCCCCTTCTAGTATTGTGATAGCTGGCGTATCCCTCCATAGAATTCTGTCGGGCAACGGAGTTGACAGCTACATGATTATCGGGTAAGTTTAATATTGAAAATTTATAAATAAATACTTTTCATTTAAAAGATAAATAATGAATAGCAATAATACAGAAAAACTCTAATAATGACGCTTTTCACATGTGCAAAATACAAGTAAACAAAACTGATGATCTTCTAAATGTGATATAGGAAAAATAAAATCAACCAAAGAGGGATAGGCTATATAACAGGGAGCTTCAAAAGACATCCAACAGAGTAATAAGACAAGCAACTGGACATGCACTAAGAATGCATAGGGTACAGGAATAATTGCTGCAAGTAACGATGCTGCATTGTGAGACAAGTTTTATAACACGTAAACTTTCAGGTAGGGTAACTTCTCAAGAGACCTGAACTTACCAGAATCTTTTACTTAGCAAGTTCACTGTGATGATGGTTTCTGGTGGGGAAAGGTTTTGAACATGTTGCTTGAGTGCAAAGTGGAGCTTAGTTTCAGCTAGAAATTATATGAAATTCCTGTAACCAATGGATAACTTGAGTGTTCAAGTGTAAGACTATACTGTGGTCTTTGTTAAGTATAACACTTTGTTACTTATCAGAGTGTTAGTCCTTAGATGCATCTAACAAACTGAGGGACTACCTAATCAGAAACTACTACTACCAAAGACTTGCATACAACTTGATCTTCATCACAGATGAAAAAGGCAATAAAGGAGTGAAGAAAGAAACTTGCTAGGAGCTACTGTATGGAATGATCTGTTACCACCAGAATAGGTAAAAAGAAATGGTCTTCAAACTGTTTAAAAACTAATGTACGCAAACAATCATTTTGGCGAGTAAAAAAGAAGCAAAGGAAAAGATGCAGTGACAAAATCGCCAATCTGAAAGGTGTAACCACAGCTTAAAGGTTATTGCAACACATAAAACAAGAGAAGCACAGCATTATAAATTTCAAATGAAGCAAATTTTCAAAGGCTGGCACAGAAGTGTATAAGAAAAGGTAATTATGAGGAGGAGGGAGGCATGGTGAGAGAACAGGCTTTGTATTTGTACATTTCCATTAACAGGGAAGTAGGGATAAAAGACAAATATAAAAAAGTCACAATATGAATGCAGTATTAATAGATTGTAGACTGCTGGTAAGAGTACAGTATCTCTAATCTAAATCATCATTAATATCATCACATTCATTAATTATCTATGACCTTTCTCCATAATGAGATGGGACCTCTCAGTTGAAACAAAAATTGGGTTGGCAGTTTTTAAACCCCACTGATAAGCATCTTAGTAGTTACATATTTTCAGAAATACATGCAACTTAATTTCCAAATGCTCAGTTATTTGCAGCCATATGATGATGAGCTCCTAAAACCTCTGCAGTAGGATACTTTCTCATGTAGGTGAGATATAGGCTAATACAAAAATGGAGGAACCTTAAAAAAATTAAAACACTAAGAAAATATGAAACACTCACAAAATAACAAAATATGAAAAAGTAACTGAAAGATGCAGTGCTTTCAAGGGATTGAAAAATAAAATGAGATATCTAAAAACCGATGGGGAGAGGAGCTCCCAGTTACCAAATTAATAAATAAGGATTAGACTAAAGGCCAAACATGGAAGGTAAAAACAATCACAAAGAAAGATCACTGATGAAGGCTTACACCCTTTGGGAATTCAGGCAGATTGTGGACAAGATAGGAGAGTGAAAAGAACTTGAAATACATTGTTCAGTGGCTGCCTTCCTCTAGGTAAGGGTAGAAGAGACACTCTAACTATGGCAAGCAGCTCTTCTAGAAGGACATTCCAAAATCAAACCATTGTTCTCTAGTCTTAGGTAGTGACATAGCCTCTGTACTATGATCTTTCACTCTCTTGGGTTAAAGTTCTCTTACTTGAGGGTACACTCGAGGACACTGTTCTATATCATTTCTCTTCCTCTTGTTTTGTTGAGGTTTTTATAGTTTACGTGGGAGAAATTTATTTCAATGTTACTGTTCTTAAAATATCATATCTATCCTTGTTTCCTTTCCTCACTGCGTTATTTTCTCCGTTGAAGCCCCTGGGCTTATAGCATTCTGCTTTTCCAACTAGGGTTGTAGCTTAGCAAGTAATAATAATAATAATAATAATAACAACAATAATAATAATAATAATAATACATCTTGCCTAAAAAAAGGACATATGAGCACTTGTGATCATAAAATCTTTAATCTGATATCAGTGTGGTAACTACCATATCTCACAGAGAAGGTAGTTTTTTTTTAATACAAAATGCCATTTGGTATGATTCAAGTCCACTGAATACTAAACATGCAATTTTCTCTATATCTGAACATTGAATGTCATACAAAAAAAAATACCCTTTATAGGGTGATATTGTTGATAGTGCCTCCTGTAATGCAAACACAAGGCAGTATGGATAATAAACATTTGCTGTCGACATTCCCAGCCTCAGGTGGTTTGCTTTCTGACACTTTTTAGTAGTTTTTTACAAACACACACACACACACACACACAGAGAGAGAGAGAGAGAGAGAGAGAGAGAGAGAGAGAGAGAGAGAGAGAGAGAGAGAGAGAGAGAATTATTCCTCTTATGGTCACTTCATCTGATAGTTACCTTGAGGCTAATGTATCAGACTACAGTATATATTTGAATAATGAGAATGGACCGTCTGTTCTGCATTGCAACATTTGCTCTGCTTAATGAATTGCATAGATCTCTTCTAATATAATCTACATATGCAAAAATGCATATTACAGCATATTAAGCACCTTTGATAAGATAAAAATTCTAATGTACTTTGAGATCTGCCCCATAATCAGTCAAATTCCAACATTCAGGTTTCTCATGTACTTAAATGCCTTTCTAGTCAGTTTCCAAAAAATATTACACATGACACTCAATCAGATCTTCTTACTGTATTTAGATAAATATATTACTTGGGAAAAAATTGTTACTTCATCAGAATTTTTAGATATCAGAGAACTAAATGAAAGTTTAAAAAAAAAGGTTATCTCAAGAAAATCAACAAGAATTCCAGTCTTGACCTAGGATAATGTGAAATGTGCTCAACTTCAATTGAATTTTGACAAAGGCAATATCTTTCTTTGCATATATCTATAAAAAAAAAATTGAATTGCATGCAAATATATGTTCTGTACATACTGTACCTACTTCCCACATCAATACAAAGAAATCAATCAAATAACCAGACTTGAAACAAAAACCATACAGTAATTTCCATCTTGACTTTATCTTTCCTTATATTTTCAGAGTTTTCCATAATTAATTCAAAGGGAAAGTATGCCACTCTGAATCAGCATTCCACTGCAAGGCATTATATTGAGAGAAAAAAAAAAAAAAAAAAAAAAAAAAAAGAATCCCATGGTTCTCTGGACATATAACCAGGCAATAAAAACAGTACCCAGTGAGTCTATTCGTGTTACACAATTCATCGTTACTGTAAACACAAGTTTCCCATTACAGTAATATTTGATCACAGTGATTCTTAGAAACACATTTCAGCCATCAGATAAAATCTTTAGAGGAAATTCCAAATACAAACTTCTATTACAGTATACTGTAAATGTAATTATTTAGCAGTTTAAAAAAAATGAGAACAAAATACCATGGAATATCCATTTGTAGGTCATCTCAACGTTATTCGGTCAATATTAATATCTTTGCTATGCCCTAATTTAGGTTTTAACCTAACTAGACCTTCCACTTAATCAATAATATTACATATCCTCATCATATCTAAAGATTACCATAAAAATTCTGCAATGTATTATGAGATAAAAATCTCCTTACATGTCATTCAACACTGCATGAATTTCTACCTTTCTTGCCAACACAATTTTCCTCTATAATTACTTTTTTGAATGTCTTTCAAATACAAAAGCAACAGCAGCACTGCCAACGAGTAATAATCTTTACAAGAAGCCTTCATGTTACATCAGATATTTTACAAATAAGGAAAACTACATAATGAAAAAAACATCAATATGCAACATGAGCTTAGCATATGAACATACAAAGAAACCTATGAAATGTAAAATTGTCATAAACAGTACAGTAATGCGTAAATATATAGTACAGTACACTTATATGCCTCCCTTAAGCCAACTTCCAATCAGTTGTCAAGAACAAAACTTTGCTAAGGAGTATCATTTCATATCACCCTAAAATTTGACACAGCCCTGAAACTTTTCTTTTCCACTATTCACTTGTTTTGTCAATTTATAATTCTTAAGCCAATCTTTTATAATAAGCTTTTTGTAGTACAGAGCAACAATAATCTATTAAAGATAGGATTTATGAAAGGAACCTGGTCCTTCTCCACTCTCATATCAGAAGATAGTGCCCAACTTAATCATTGGACCTACAAAATTTGCAAAATTTAAACAATACTATTAAAACAATCTTGTTTTTACAAAACATGAACAATCTTAAAAAAATTAGGGTAAATAGACCGCATAGAGAACCCAAAGAGCACTGTATATCAAATGCAATGAACAACTAGGGTTTTTGGAATGTACAAAGATGGAACTTTCCGCCTGGATACACAAAGAGGACGCTGTTGTTAGTGTATAGGTTGGAAAAAATCCAAAGGGAAACACTAGTCTTTGCTGTCTTTCAAATATGGGTATTAAACCTATAAATGATAAACACACCTTAAACTCTTGTTTACTGCAGCAACGGAAGTACAGTAGGTTGCAAGATGAATGATTCTTGACAATTGACATCTGGGGCAAGACTATAATCAAGAGTCATAATTGTAGTTTTACAAAATCCTTTATAAAATGAAGTACTGTACTGTACTTAAAAACAATGTATCAAGAAGTTGGAAAAAGGGTAGATTTCAAAGCTAGAGATATGATGAGAAGAGGAGACATGAAGTTTGTGAAAAAATTGTAAACATGGATGCAGCTAGGCAAACAGCAGTAGGCAAATCAAGAAAATCATAGAGAAAAGACACATGTAAAAAAGTGCACAAAATCAAATACAACAGAGAACTTATTTTACATTTTCTTTCATACACTATTTGAATTCCAAGATAAAACCCCCGAGCCACATAATAGATGAAAGTGAAGTCTCAAAAAAAAAAGGCAGACGAAGAGGCAATCAATCATATGGGCTGGAAAGCGGGCTTTCCCTGTAAAATGAGAGGTCTGCATGTATGGAACATCAAAATAATTTCCAATCTTGTAAACATTTAAAGATGAATTACAAATATCTTATTTTACCTGTGTTGAGTTACCACTTATGAGGAAGGATATGCTGCATCTCTCCACTCTTCTATCCAATCCATTCCAATTCAGTAATAAATACAAGTACATATCAAAGACAGCAGGTCAAATGAGTGTCATAATGACACTAGCCAAGCCTCTAATGCCTAGAATGTCAAAAACACAATGCCCACAAGAACTAAAGTAATAAGCTATGGTAGAAGATGAATTGCACTTCCCAATTAGCCATAAAAAATAATTGAAATTCTCCAAAAAACTGACATTGGTACGAGTATAGTTCTCATACAATGTTTTCAACATTGTATGAGAACTATACTCGTACCAATGTACCATCTTCCTAAGATGACTAAAATGTGGCGAGTGTTTTTCAAAAGCCTCATTCATTACTCATGACGTTTGTTCTTTTAAGGTAATTTATTCCCTCAGTGAGATATCATATTACTTCCTTTATGGTCTTCAACACCCATTAATCCCAATTAGGTTGAAATACCAAAAGAGAACACTATCTAAGAAGAAAATCACCGAAACATTTCTTCATTCTAAAAGTTTATCAAACCACATGTAGGAGTTAGAGCATCCTACTGACATTGTTGAAAGAAGGAAGGGGTTGGAAAGGATAATATTTGTAAGGTGCTCTCGGTAAAAATTCTGCCAGGTCAAAAATTTAAATGAAATGTACAGTACAGTACCTTGGTCTTTCTGAGTCTCAATTAAACTAATCTAAAGTACTTTTTTTCACTCAACATCAAAGAGGCTACATATTCCTGACATGGCAGTCTTAAAATTTGTCTTACAATATTTCAAAATAAACAATCCATACCCTATACTGTATTATCAAAGTGTCTTCATTCAAAATTAAGGTTGAAGAAACAACAGTGATTAAATATATGAATTATAAATGTATTATCAGTAAAACATTTTAATAGTAAATTTGAATTTCTCCTAGCTATACAATCCTCAAGCATTTAGAATAAGGAATGTCTTCAGTGGAGTTGTATCGGCTATTAAAATCACTGATAAGGTAGTTAATGACAGGTAGTTAGTGCTTGTGAGTATCCCCACCAACTCTCCTGTCACTTTTGACAACCTTAAGCTCAGGATCAAAAGAGATGGCTGAGGTTTAACTAAAAAGGTCTCATGTTTGTATACCTGGGAAAAATTCATATTACTTTTAGTGCTATTTTTTCATATAGATAAACAAAATTTTTGTCCTTTAAAATAGGGAGACGACTCATTTATTGGGGGGCAGGAAGCCCCCATAGAACCCAATTGGTTGGTTCTTTTTCTTCCTTTAAATATGTCAGTTTCCTTGATCCCATATGGGACCGAGGGAAAGACTTCAGTAATCTCTTATCAGCCCAACAAAGGGATGAGTAAGCTGATAAGGTCTCGCCAGTACTCGGTTGTGTACCTGGTATTTGGTCAAGGAAGGAATATTTTTTCCCGTGCAGGAAACACACAGTTTGAAAAGCAAAACCTGGTGCATGATGGCCAATGAGTTAGTAATCATTCTACCATGAAGGAGAAATACTACTAAAATATCTAACCTAATATGAATGGTACTCAGAAATGTAGTTTAGCTACATCAAGATTAGATCCAGCATGTAACGGTACAAATGCTTTACACAAGTGAAGGAAGAACAGCAGCAGCAGAAGACCCCTCATTCTAACTTTCCTCCAGACTTACATCAAACAAATTACCAAAGTCTAGATGCTTTCTGTCTGTATGGGAGCTGGGCTGACCAAAACCATAAGTGTTGAAGGACTTGTGGGTATACTCCATAGAATAAAAGGCTGTGAACATTCTTTGGCACATCCTAACTCTATCACCTCTCTGACTACAAGATTCTTCAGACCGTGAGCTCTTGCTGAAGCTGGTACCTTGACTGCCTTAATGGTTGAAGAGTATGCTCTTTGATTACCTCACGTCACCTTTTCTTGGTTCTGCAAGTGCTAGGAAAAGTCGTTGACAGTAAAGTATGAGATGTTAAGTCTTCTTCACATAGCACCCCAGAAAACTCTCAGTGCACAAAAGCATATCTTCTTGATTATTACACAATGCTTCACGATTAGAGGGGATGGAGAAGGTCTCAAACCTGGGTTGTGTGAAGATGGGTTCTGGATTTGGTCACAAATTTGGGCAAAACACTAAAGAGACCCTCTCCCATCCTTAAGCTTGCTTTAATACAAGTGTGTTCGTGCAATTTGCCAACTCTCTCTGCCAATCCTACAGCTAGCAAAAAGACAATGCTGAGAGTCAGGTCTGTCTGATGGCCTTCTCAAGAAAACATACAAGGGATGAGTATGAGACAAGAGCACTGGTCACATCCCACTCCCACAAGCCCTTCTGTCGGGAGACAATAGCTGAGAAGTAGCCTTTCACAGTCGTGACTCAGAGGCGCTTCTAGACAAAGATCAACGAGCCAGTCCTTGATCTGAGCTGGAGATGGTAAACACTCGACTTGTGGCCATTTGGGAGCGACTAGGTTCATTTCAGACCTGATGTGATCAACACTCCATTAATCATCTGACGAATCAAACTGAACGGGAAAAGGAGTAAGCATCCATATGATCCCATAGGTGATTCCTATGAGAATAACACTGACTATGAATCTGGAATGGGAACAGAACACAGGGATCTTCCTGTTTAGCCGTGTGGATGGGGCTACTCGTCTGCACCAGCCACCTGTTATTAACTACCTTGTTAATGATTTCAACAGCCATTCCAACTCCACTAAAGACATTCACTGTCTTAAAGGCTACTAGGTTTGTATAATCGTAGGAAAAAATTATCATAATAAAATTGATACTGTACTATAAAATATGATTATTATCATTACTGTTGCTGTTCAAATTAAGCTAATATAGAACGAACCTAAAACCCAATCAACTTAAAAAGTAGGCTTTACTGTACAGTATAGAAGCATGCCTACATATTTAGACAGTTCAGCCTTCTTAAGCCAGATCACCTTAGCTGGCAATAAAAAACAAAGATCTTCTCTTGAAAAATTAAACTTAAACTTTGTAACCTCCAAATTACATTAGGTCAATTTTAGTACCTGTGCTAAAACCAAATATAAGAAAAAGAGACTTACACTTAATTCCAAATCACAGGATTGCTAGAACATCAATAGAAAAATTATTTCCCAACATTTGCATTGAAGATGAGGACAAATAATTCTTTAACGAACTAAATCAATCTATTACCAGCAAAATTTACACCATACTGATCAACAATAAGTACCGTAAAAAAATAATTGTAGTGTAAAACTAAACAAAAGTGCAAGAGAAAAAATGAGACTATATACTGTATACAGTACTATGCAGTACAATACTGTACTGCATAAATGGTATCGGAATTGAATTATTCAACAATTCCAGCATATACATGAACCAACAAAAAAATTACACAACAATTATACAGATACAATAAGCAAAAGTCCTTGTATTCATAAAACTTAATCAGTCAAAATAACATGTAACAAAATTTCACCTCCTCCTCCTCCCAACAAATATATTTAAACAAATATTTCATACATCCCTATACATTTTATGTATACATTTCTAAGACTGTTAATTGCAGTAAAGTCCAGGCATCCATTACCATCCTTTAACTATAATAAAATTCTCTTCCACCAGCGCAATTAAATTATCTTTTAAGACAGTTATCGAGCATAAGCCTTAATCACCAACCAAGAAGCCATAATTCAGTTAAACCAAGAAACCTCCAAATATAAAGTAAAATAACTTACCGTCACTATTAGCATCCAGTGTGCTAAAAACCAGTAACAGTTTCTTCTCATGTTCTTGAACGTAGTTGACAAACTCCGCTAAAGTGAGGTCGTTGCTATTGTTTACGTCAGCACGTTCAATCAATTTCTGTCAAGGAAAGGGTAACCGGTAATTTTCACATAAATGATAACAACACTAGATAATTATTTTACATCTGAGTCTGTGCAAAACAACCTTATGTCTGCTTTCTCCAACTTTCAATTTTCAAAACTGAATATGACAATATTGCCTCAAAGGTAATCATGTGAAAAAATTTAAAAGAAAATTCCAGTACATGGGTAATAGATTTAGAATATTCTTTCACCTATACATCTTCTAATCATATTACTACATTGTACTTTCAAAAGTTATATAGAATTTCTTTGGAATGAAAAGGGGAAAATCATAGTTGCATTCATTATCAAACACAATAAATTAACAAAGAACAAAAAGGATAGCAAGCACAAGCAATCTTTGTAGAAGAAATTTCCAAAATTGGTGTACAGTATACTGAACAATGAATTGTTACCAGAGTGAAAAATAAAGTGTGAACTATAATATTTCACATCATGTTTTCAACATGAAATCCATTCAACCAGTGTCATATATTGCAATCTTAAAACCACATACCATTTTTAAGCTGTCTCAAATAATGTCACTTTAAACACACCATAGAGAACTCACAACTCTGGAGGAGAAAAAGACTTATTGGCCTTAAGGTACTGTATTATTCCACGGTTCATCAAGGATCTTGCAGGTTAACTCACCCAGGTATTTTGCAACCTTTTTTTTACACTGAACACTGGTTTTAAGCCATTACTTTTGGAATACTGTACTGTTCAATACATAGTTACCAGTAGATACAAACAAAAATTATAGTTTGTAGCTGAAGAAAACAAAATTAAATATATAAAAATGCTCTTACGTAGCTTGGAATTCTTTTAACAATTCATTATTGTATTTAATCAATAGGATTGAATAGGGAGTCCATGCCATGTTTAATTCAGTTTGTAGTACTGAACTGTAAAATAATTCCCAGCAATGCTGAAAACAAGCTCAGATGCAAGCAAACAATTGTCTTGAAAAGTTTTTAGTAGATCTAGAAGTGACACTTCTTTTCAGTATAGCAATGGATCACTAGAATATAGGAAAGTTCCTTCCTCTACATATTGCTTCAACATAAGCCTTGTTGAGGAATTTCTTTGCAATCCTTCTTGTGGTTGCATTTCTGATAAACATTCTGATCTGAAAGGAAACAGTTTTGGTGTTTTTGTGTTATGACTCCATCATAATTTTTACTTCCTGTATGCACTGTTGATACTCTGTGAACTACTTCAAATTCTTTGAGCTTTTCCTTGACATACACAGCAGTGCTTCATCCTCCTGCTCGTGTTGAAACCCGATCCAGTTTATACTTTGTTCCAAAAAGTCTTTCGCCTGAACTTCTCTCTCATTTTCATATATGGATTCAATCTTTTCTTCATAGAATCCAGTAATATTTCAGCTAGTTGTTCACAGTAAAGTATTGTACTTGGGGATTACAAATTGTTCTCCAGCGAGTATAAGTCCCTGAATTACTAGTTACTTTCTTCTGTCCTTCCACAGCATCCAAGGCATCATAAAAAGGTTCGAGGACAACCAGAAGCTCCATTAAGGTTGAAATTTCTACTGGCATGAGTTTCTTACACCTCTATTGTCTCTGGGACATAAGATCAATTAAACTGCTCAGCTTTACAGGGTTTATGAATACAGCACGGTATAGATTTCACCCTTTTCAACTGGGAATTCCATCTTGTTAAATTTTGTGCCTGGATCACAACCCGTATCACTTCAAATTATATTATATTCTTCAGTCAATAATTACATTGCAATTACTATAATTTCATTTTAATTACAATTAAACGATATTCTCTAATTAATTACATTTCAATCAAATTACAAAGACAATTACTCTAACCAGTCTCCAACAGGGCTTGTTAAAGTTAGAGCATAAGACCAAGATGATCACACTATTGAACAGCAAAGAGAAAAGGCAAATGTGTCTCTCATGTTCTATTTGTAGTCAAGAATCTCCATTTCCCCTTGCCAAATCCTAACAAACACTTTATGGCATAAGTTGTTTATTCATGGTAGTTGCAAAATTGCTCACCATATGAACCCCAAGTCTATAATAACTGACCACATATTGTACTGTGATGCAATGATCATTCTACAGAAATATTACATTGCTTCTTTGTGTCATGAATATATTTTCCCATCAGTGTAGGTCTCAAAATAGGTTGAATAATACTTGTTTCACAAACAGGCACAAAGCAATCACACAACTGAAATGAAAATTTAAACTCTCACCTCTAAATTTCAATGATGGGAGTGAAACAACAAAACCAAACAGACATGTAATTTGACCCTGAATAGGAATAAGGAAGGAATAAAAGGTAGTTGGTAGGGCACTTGGACATCTTTTAACTGTTGATGGTTAATACAGGTGCAATATTGTATCTGGCATTTGACTTGTCCACCCCTAACCTTACATTGCAAACAGAGGCAAAAACATAAGGAGATTCATAAGAGTACCTTGTAATAAAGTTTATATATAGGTGAAAATATGCAACAGCAATTAAACTTATAGCAGATTTAGGGCAGAGGTTGAGCAAAAACAGTAATGGCCTGTTAGAAAGAAGGGAGGGGCAATAAAAAAAAAATTCAAAACAGAAAAAGCTTATCTTTACATAATTAAGCAAAAGAATAATGGCTAAATAAGCAGTTCAAAAAGTAGCAAAAGCTAAATAACAGGAGGTGAAAAAGCAAAAAATATAAGCACATGATTCTTAACCTTTCAAATACATGAAAACTGTTATAAGGTTCTGTTAATGATACCAAAAACAAAGCTCATTCTCAAAGCTATGGCAAGGATAAACTGCCATTTGAAAAAAAATACATAGCTTATACATTGCTTTTAACAATGTCAATATTACAAATATTTTACGCATAGAGAGAATACAAAACACTAATTGTTGATGTATACTGTCGTATTTACTTTTTATGATGAAAATGTACAAAAATATAAATATCTTTTCCTGTTGAAGCCCTTGGGCTTAGAATTTCCTAGTTCTTCAACTAGGGTTGTAACTCAGCCAGTAATAATAATACTTTATGTTCTTCAGTTAAAATGCTCAAATACAGAAAATTATTTTTTACAGAAACAGTTGTCTTTCATTCAGAAAAGGAAATATAAGAAGCTAGAAGAAATTTGTAAAAGTAAACTGTACAAATGAAAATAGTAGTTTTTAGAAAGTTTTTCAAGCTATAACATTTTTTCATTACCATAAGGTAGGAGAGGAAATGAAAAATGGGTATTTTAAAAATAAAATAATAATAGATAATAATAATTAATGTAGAGTAATGTGCATAGTGCTCCAAACATTAAATACCATGCATGAGTAACCTGAACTATTAGGTCTCTTATTTTGAGCCTAAATACAGTACAATGAGCAATATTTTCTTATGGAAATGCTTAACCCTTTAGAATTTTATCATCTTAATCCAGTTTCCAATTCTCCACATACAAGTTATATGTTTAATTTGCTCCTATTAGACCGAATGCTGACATAATGAATGTACATGAAGAAAAGGAGTATGCTATCAAAACACCTTACCAATGCCTTTGCAATTCACAGCAGCAATTTGCCAATAAAACACTTTCCAGTAGCTCTACATTCTTAAAATTTTTCTTATTAGTAGCAACATCAATGATGATTGTCACTAATTGATTCTTTAAAATAATAACCTAATGGTACCATCCAGTGCTTTTACTCCAATTGAAAAAGAATGTTCCAGGAAAAACAAGTGCCATTTTAGTAAAGCCAATACTATAACATTTTTAAAAAAAACTCACTGGATAACTGTTCTGTATCATCATCATCTTAAACTAAACACTCTGAATATCAAAAGGGTTAAGGAAAACCAAGAAATTCACTTTGGAATACTTTTCATCTAAGTGACATGCCTATACTGTACATAGTGAATGTCCTAAATCTGAGGGCAGAAATCCGCTGGAAAACCTTACAATTTCACTATGTAATTTACAAAACAGCAGAGACCTTCATCGCTGGAGGTTGCCCCTCATTGGTTGTAACAGCTGTGCAGGCCTTTCTGAGGTGAAGAGCATTGCTGGCTCATGGCACTCCGAAGACATCAAACAGCAATCTTACGATGTAAGTGAAATTATTATCACCACTATAAACAAAAATACTACACCTCATAAGACATTTTATGCATTATTAATCTGGAGTTATAGTACTGTACCAAGGCTTGCAGTATCAAATAAAAAAAAAAAAAGGTTGTACCCAAGCTGACAGTATCAAATTAAAGCTAAAACAGGGACTGAAAATGTTATCAAATATTGTACCCTGATACACTCTAGCCATTTGATAGTACAGTAATGGATTTATGAAACATCAAGATAAAGTACTATTATAAAAAATATTGTATAGTATTCTCTAGTAATAACCACATTGAATAATTGATTAAACTCCTCCATAATGTTCCTAGGGTTAAAGCAACTCCACTCAAGGTTTCAATCTTGTTACGTTAACAATGACACATATTTGCAAATAAAAAAAATCAAAATGTAAAACAATTTTGATTTCACTAGTCAAAAAAAAAAACTTTGCCTTTGCTCTATGGGCATTACAGTACTAAAATCTGGCATATAAAATTTTTGTTCTGGGTGACTTTTGAAAGATCTTCAAATAAATACTCTACTGCACTGTAAAATAAAATAAAAAAAAACTAGACAAGGGTGCTAAGAATGTTGTGCAGACTCAAAGCCTAGATCCTCAAGTGCTGTGACATAACTTTGACAGGTATAACAATAAAATAACCATGTTTATCTTAATTGGTTTGGCAATAAGTAGTATAGTACATTTATAAAACTATAACCAAAACATCTACACCGCTATATGTAAATTACTGTATACCGTACAGGGTTAAAAAGGAAAGATATGAATGACAGATCGATTGATACAATAACTATACACACACAAAAAATCCTAAATTCTATTCTAAGAATAAGGTTATTTTGTAACAAGTAGCATAAGATAGGAGATCATTAAGGTACAAAACTACTTACCATAACACAGTAATTTTATCAATACCATAGATTGACATTTCTTGGTGAAATTTAAAAAACGGATAGCAATACAACAGGGAAAAAAAGGACACTGCAAAGGTTTTAATTGCCAAGTAAAGTATTAACAAAGTGGCCAAACTCTTTGGGATATGTATAATTGAGTGCAAAGACCACAGATGACACTTGCTCACTTAACCACCTTGCACTAGGTGCAAGGATATGATTAAAATATGCCCCATGTTTAGCTTTGGACTCACACCAGCCCCTGAAGTTATGGTTGGAACAAACTTGGATCTACACATGTGGATTATTGCAAACAAATTTGGCAAACTATAGCCCTACTGCTCTTTAAACAGGCCCCTCCCTTTTTTTCACGTCTACTTTAGATAATTTCCAACAGAAGGAACTATCCGTTTTTTAACGAAATTGGAATAATTTGATTTAACTATTCAGAAGCTGTAAAATTGTGAGATTTTATGTTAGACTGACACACACACAAGCTTTGCTTACATAAGCTCACAGGAGCTTTCAGCTTGGGAAGCTAATAAGGAATGAAAGTTAAAAAGGAACTATTGGAGCAGAAATACAGGAAATATAAAAAATTTTAAGTAATTTTTAGTTTTCCTAACATACTTACCGAGAACTACTTTCTATAGGAGTTACTGGTAATCTCCTCTCTATCGACCAGAGTTTTGCGTATGTTACCCCCCACCCCGCTTTCTAAGTAGACCTACCCCCGGCATTAAGATATGTGCCCCGAGGGTAGGATCAAGGTAGGTCGCTATCTGGCTGGGTCAGCCTCATCATTAAGTTCTATTGAATTAGCACAATGCTAGCAAGGGAAGAGAGGCACTCGGGGAAGGAAGGGAGGGCCATTACCCGAAAGTAGTTCTCAGTAAGTATGTTAGGAAAAATAAAAATTACTTAAAATTTTTGATTTGTTCCAACACGAATACTTACCTCGAACTATTTTCTATAGGAGACTTACACTTTAGGAGGCGGGAGTGCTATTCTGACCCCCCTGACCCGGGACATGGAGGCCAAGAGGCCTATGGATAACGGGACCTACTAGAAAGCGGATGCGAGGGTAACTACACAAAAATTCACGTTAGTGTCTAAGTACTCACCCTTTGAAAAACTTCTTTTGACGTTCCTTCCAGGAGCGTAGTCGTGAAGAATGTGTTATCTCATGGGAACAGTCGGTATTCCCCGAAGATTCAAGTAAGCAACTGGGTAGGAGGTAAGAAACCGCACTTGTACCTACCGGTCGCTAGTCTTGATCGCGCCTGGGGTTTTACCGTTACACCGCTTGGAGGGCTGAGATGACTGTTCCAATGGAGAACCCGTCCAAGGATTTTCTTGAGTAGTCCTTGAGGTAATGGGCAGTAAAGGTTGACTGGTTCGACCAAGTACCTGCTCGTAGGATCTGCCCCACTGCCATGTTTTTCTCAAAGGCTAAGGAGGTGCTCAGGCCCCTGATGTCATGAGGCCGGGGAGTGCCTGTCACTGCTACGCCATCTTCCTTGTAGGTTCTGGCGATAACTTGTCTCAACCAGAAGGAAATGGTGTTTTTGGAAACTTGTTTCTTATTAATACCTGTGGAAACAAAGAGGCTCTTGATGCCTGGTCAGAGATGCGCTGTTCTTTCCAGGTATTTCCTAATTGTTCGCACCGGGCATAATTTCAAGTCTTCTGCATTGCCTGTCTTAGGGATGGCAGGAATTGAGAAACCCTCAAACTTCGGGTCCCAGACTGCTGGGTTCTGAGTCTTGGCCACAAAAGAAGGCACGAACTTGAAGGATACTTCTTTCCACCCCTTTGAATGAGAAACGTCGTATGATAGACCATGGATCTCTCCCACTCTCTTAGCGGACGCCAAGGCCAGCAAGAAGACGGCCTTGAGGGTGAGATCTTTGTCTACGATATCCTTCAAGGGTTCAAAGGGGGGACGACACAGCATCTTCAGGACCTTGGCTAAGTCCCACTGGGGCACCCTACTCGGCTGTGGGGGGCAAGACTGCTCAAAATTCTTGAAAAGCATCGCTATGTGTCTCGAGGCCCCCAGGTCGATGCCCTTCAGGAGGAAGACTTGCCCTAAGGCGGCTCGAACTCCTTTTATGGCTGGAATTGACATTCCTACCTTGTCCCTAAGAAACACCAGAAAATCTGCTATGTCTGGGACAGAGGCCTTAAGAGGTCTAATGTGCCTCTCAGAGCACCACTTCGTGAAGGAGGCCCATTTTGCCTGGTATACCGCGGCTGACGACTTTCTCAGGTATAGGGACATTCTCTTAGTCGTGGAGGGAGAATATCCTTCCTTCTTCAGGAGCCGCTCGATAGTCTCCAGGCGTGAAGACGAAGGGAGAGTGGGTTGTCGTGGAGCCTGAGAAAGTGAGGCTGGTGCAGAAGGTCTGACCTGGCGGGCAGAGGCCATGGCGGTTGACTCGCTAGGTCTTTTAGGTCCGCGAACCACTCTCTCTCCGGCCACCAGGGCGCTACCAAAGTCATCTTTAGGTTTCGGGCGGTCCTTACTCTGTTGAGCACTTGTCATATCAACGTGAAAGGGGGAAAAGCGTACACATCCAGATCGTCCCACTTGTGCTGAAAGGCGTCTTCTAAGGCTGCTTTCGGGTCTGGTACAGGGGAGCAATAGACTGGGAGTTGGGCGTTGAGTTTTGTTGCAAAGAGGTCCATCACCGGGTAACCCCAGCGCTGAATAATGAGCCTGGCTACTTCCGGGAGAAGGGACCATTCTGTCCCTACTATCTGGCCCATTCTGCTGAGGCCGTCGGCCATAACGTTTTTCTTCCCGGGAATGAACCTTGCTAACATCACCACTTGATTTTCTTCTGCCCAATTTAGAATCTCTATGGTGAGATCGCACAACTCTCTCGATTTCAAGCCTCCCTGTTTCTTTATGTATGCTACTACCGTGGCGTTGTCGCACATCAACGCCACGGTGTTTCCCTTTAGCAGACTTGCGAAGTGTAGGCACGCCTTCTGGACTGCCTTCAACTCCAGGACATTGATGTGGAGTTGCTTCTCCCCTTCCAACCAGGTACCTCGTGCCGTTTCGTCGAGGAGATGGGCTCCCCATCCCTGGTTGGAGGCGTCTGTGAACAGAAGTAACTCGGGAGGGCCGGTCCCGAAGGGCATCCCCTTGAGGGAGTTCGACTGGCAGTGCCACCATTCCAGGGAGGGTCTCGTGTTTGGAAGGACTGGAATTAGCACCTGTTGTGAGTCCGTCTGGCACCAGAGGTTCTTGAGATTCCATTGGATGGATCTGAGCCTTACCCTCCCCTGGGGAACTAGTTTCTCCAATGAGACCAGGTGGCCTATCAGCCTCTGCCAGTCTTTCGCTCTCCTGGGGTGTTCTGACAGGAACGGCTGAATGATGTGCCTGAGGTTCCTTATCCTGTCCTCCGAAGGGAAAACTTTTCCCCGAATGGTGTCTTAATGTCATCCCAAAGTAGTTCATTCTGGTGGACGGGGATAGATTTGATTTCTTCGGGTTGATTACAATCCCCAGATCTCTGCAAAACTGGAGGAGACTTCTCCCTTGTTCCTCCAAGAGGACCTTTGAGGCGGAAAGGAGCAACCAGTCGTCCAGGTATCTGATAAGGCGGATGCCTCGTTCGTGAGCCCACACTGAGACAGTCGTGAAGACTCTCGTGAACACCTGGGGCGCTGTTGACAGACCGAAGCAAAGAGTCCTGAATTGCAGGATCTGGGAACCCCATTTCACCCGGAGGAACTTCCGACTCGAGGGGTGGATCGGAATTTGGAAGTATGCGTCCTTGAGGTCAACGGTTATCGTAAAATCTTTCTCCCTCAAGGACAGCAGGACTGACTTCGGAGTGTCCATTTTGAAGTCCGTCTTCTTGACGAACTTGTTGAGAGCTGACAGATCTATAACCAGTCTCCACCCCCCGGTTGCTTTCTCCACCAGGAACAGGCGACTGTAGAAACCTGGCCCTGGGAGAAAAACTTCTTCCATGGCGCCCTTCTCTAACATGGAGGATACCTCCTCTTGAAGGGCGGCCCTCTTTAACGGGTCTTTGGGAGCTAGCCATTCTGTCCGGTTGGCCGGAATAAGAGGGGGTGGTTCCGTTAGGAACGGAAGTCTGTAGCCCTCCTTTAGTACGGACACTGTCCAAGGCTCTGCCCCTTGAGCCTTCCATGCTTGCCAATGTTGTCTGAGGCATCCCCCAACCCGAGGCTTGGGCGGGGATAGGGGGCCTCCCACTCTATCTTCTTCTAGAGGGGCGGCCTGATCTGCCTCTCCTAGAGGCGGAGTAACCCGACCTGAAGGAGCTTGAGGGCGCTGGAGCTCCCCTGCGGGGGGGCTGAGGTATTGTGGACCAGGAGGAAGAGGGGGCCTCTCTCCTCATAGTGCTGGAAGAGGCTTGGGGCGTCGCGGCGCTATCCGAGACGGACCTCTTGTAGGGCGGTCTCCTAGAAGTCGTCGGTCTGGGGACGTTAGCCTCCTTCTTTTTCGAGACCTTCTCCATTATGGCTTCCAGTTCCTTCAGAGGAAACAGAGACTCTCCCCACAGGGGTAGGCTGCGAATGGCTCGCGCCTCCCTGTCTGGTACCTTCAGAGACACCTTCATTAGAACAGTGTCTCGCTTACGGAGAACCCAGTTAGCTGTTAGAGCGAGAGACTGATAAGTCAAACTTCAGGGTTTTACCCCCGGAGGTAATGAGGTCCCTCAGTAGGCCTTGCTGGTCAAGATCCTCGGGGTCGAAAGAGGCTTGAACACCCACCAAAGTGGAAGCCCACCAGTCCAGCCAAGAGGAGATGTTCACTAAGTCTCGCGACATTTCCTCCATCATGGAGGCTTCTGCTGGCGAGAAACAGACTGGGGCCGAAGAGGCTCTATCGTCTGAGACGCCTTGACTAAGGATGTCTACGGCCGACTCCACTTTACAGGGACCTGGGCGACGTCCCGCTGGCACATAGACTTTGCCTTGAGTTCTGAGGCCCTGGAGCAATTTCGAGGCACTCTGGGTTTTGGGGGCCTCGGCATTGCTGGCCACTACCTTGTCGATATACTCTTGCCCTAGAACTAGATCTCGGGCTAGAGGGAGTGCTAGGGACGTCTTAGGTTGGGAGGGAGTCTGCATGATCCTCAGAAGGCTTGACCTCCAGGAATCTCCATCCGTAGCCGCAGGTTCTGCTATTTTGTGGTGCCTTCTGATAAGGCTAACCACTCTCCTATAGGCGGAGTCCTCCGTCGGGGAACCCTCCCCTCCGTCAGCCGAGGACTCGGCCTGGGGCGGGGGAGCTGGGTTACCGGGCACGCCGACTGGACGCCTAGCTCTTGGGGCCAGGGGCGCCGTCCTGCCGAGGTACTGGACCTCATCTGCGGGTATGTCCGCACCAGGGGCTCGGGATAATGCAGGCACCGCTGGTTCAGCGACGACTTTCGTACGCCCTAAGGCTCTGGGTGCCGAGGACGCGGTTCCCGTGGGCTGACACGACAGCGGGAACCGTTCCTTCCGACCCGAAGGCCGCACCAGCTGGGCTGGTTCGGCTGCCTGACAAGAAGCGCGTTTCCCCCCACTGGGCGGGGTGAACCGGAGGCTTCGAGGACTTATGCCTTCTAGAGAGGTCTTTCCTGTGAGCTAGGTCGCGAGGGTCAAGGCTGTGCTTAGAGGACGGCAGCCTTGGAGATCGCTCACTGGACCGGCGGTCTGGGGAACAAAGTACCTTTGAGTCCCGAGATACGTAGATCCAGGCGCCACCGGGAGATCCACTTCTCCTATACTTACGGCCTGGGGAGCGGGAGCACTTTCTGCTATACCGAGAACGCGACCTCGAACGGGAACGCTCGCTCCTGGACCGCTCCCTCCGACGGCGGTGTTTCACCCTGACCTATTCCTCTGACGAGGAATAGACGTCCGATGAGCCCGACGACACTGTGTTCACCGCGTGTCGGCTGGTAGCGGGGACTGCGGGGGACTTCTTCGGGCGTTGAACACCAGAGGTCGAGGGCTGGAGGAAGTCATCGGGGACTTCAGTGGGGAGGGTTGGGAACGACTCAAAACGTTCCATCCCAGGGAGCCAGGGATCCAGGGTCACATCCATCCTTAGGGGTGACCTACCCGGCGTCTTCGGGAGCCTCCAACCGAAGGCATCATTACCCGAAGGTCGAACTTTCCTCTGGTTGTCTCCCCCCAACGACGATCCAGAAGCACAGGCCCACGAGGCCGGCGGTGATACCGAGACCGCGTTACTACCCCACAAGGGGTCATCGGAGGAAGCGTGCCCCCCGAGCACAAGGGCCGACTCTCCGGACTCACTAGCCGTAGAGGGGCCCGCAATTGGCACTGCACTTACACTGGGCTCCTGGGAAAGGACGCCTTGTTCATCCACAACACTAGACTTACCTCGTCACCTACTCTGTGTAGGGGACGGTGAAACCGAGGCCCCGTCGGACCGCTCACTGGGTGATGGTATCGGCGAGGAAACACTAATTTTCCTGGGGGAACGTTTCGCTGATTTCCTCTTTTTGGTACCGTAACTTACCTACTGGATATCGCTCCAGTCTACACTCTCGGGGCACATGTCTGCTGATGAGCAAACCTTTCCCCTACAGGAGGAACAAAGGGAGTGAGGATCCACTTCCGGGTTGGAGAGGAACGCTCCACACGATTTCCCGGCTCTAGGCCCAGGACAACGGCGGATTTGCTCCATAATGCACACAACGCACGACACAAGCACTAAGGGAATCAATGAAAACACTGGGTAAGCACACGGGTGGAAGGTGAACGCACAGGAACACTTGAGAAAAGTACACTGGAAAACGCAAGTTGCCACGCTGGGAACACGTGGGGCACTAGAACGCACACAAAGAATCGACAGAGAACGAGAGCGAGGTGTGTACACCGTGCGACCAGAGAACTTAATGATGAGGCTGACCCAGCCAGATAGCGAACTACCTTGATCCTACCCTCGGGGCACATTCCTTAATGCCGGGGGTAGGTCTACTTAGAAAGCGGGGTAGGGGGTAACATACGCAAAACTCTGGTCGATAGAGAGGAGATTACCAGTAACTCCTATAGAAAGTAGTTCGAGGTAAGTATTCGTGTTGGAACAAATAGAAGATTAATCACATTCTTACCAAGAAACTGCACCTTACATCAATCTTATACAGATGTCCAACAAACATTGGCCATTGGATAATACCAGGAACAAAATTACAAACTTATACAACTAATAATATGAAAGTTTGCAAAGATACTCAAGACATTTTGGAAATTCAAAAGAACCTCATTAAACGTGATACCATAGTCTTCTCCATCACGTATATACCAAGGAAGATACACAAAAGCACATGAAACTTTAAATCTAGAAAATATCCAAGATAGACAGCCTAATGAGAACAATAATAAAGTGAAGATGCAGAAGAACCAAATGATCAGAAATTTACCAGAGGTCAAAGTAAACATGTATGAGGAGACAATAGAAGCGAGAAGACATGAGGATGGATAAGGACATTCATGGGTAATGTATAACTGCAACAATATTCTACTTGAAATCTGATGTACCTTCTAGGTAAGACTATACTAATTTTTTCATATGAAGTCTGTCTTAGTTATCCTTAATAATCTATTTTTTCATATTGAACAAGATGATGATAAATATTTTGGAGGAAAAGTCCCCAAGTTTCCTGGTCTTTTATAGATGGAACTGTGAGCTGTAAACACTTCCAAAAAATAACAATAAAAAACAGAAATAATACATTACTGTACAGTACAGTAATGATATTTTCCTTATAAAATAAATTTTTGAATATACTTACCCGGTGAATATATAAATAGCTGACGTCTCCGTCGGTCGACAGATTCCAAAAACTCGCGAGCGATCGCCATGAAGGATGCCGGGTGTGCCCACCAGCGCCGACTATCGGCCAGATACCGCATATACTTCTCAACCAAACCAGTTTTTCTCAGTCCGTAGGGTCTCTATCGGGGAGGAAGGGAGGGCCTTTAATATTATATATTCACCGGGTAAGTATATTCAAAAATTTATTTTATAAGGAAAATATCATTTTTAAATATTAAACTTAGCCGGTGAATATATAAATAGCTGATTCACACCCATGGTGGTGGGTAGAGACCAGTATTAAAACAATAAAGGCGTATATGCTCAAGAGTTTTTGACAACTATTCAAAAAACAAACTTAAGTATAGGTACCTGGTAAGGAAGCTGACTCTGATAATTACTCTGCCTCATTAGTCCGCTATCCTCACGAAGCCCAGCGATCCTCTTAGGATGCTGAAAGACTCCCAGGAGCTGCTATATCCAGGGTGAACACCCCTATAACAGGACCTCATCAATACCCTTAATCTGGGCACTCTCAAGAAACAATATTTTGACACCCGCCAAATCAAAAAGATTGCGAAAGACTTCTTAGTCTCCCGTACAACCCAAAATAAGATTAAAAATTTCAAGAGTAGATTAAAAGGATATTGGGATTAAGGGAATGTAGTGGTAGAGCCTTCACCCACTACTGCACTCGCTGCTACGAATGGTCCCAGTGTGTAGCAGTCCTCATAAAGAGTCTGGACATCTTTCAAGTAATATGAAGCGAATACCGACTTGCTTCTCCAAAAGGTCGCGTCCATAATACTTTTAATGGATCTATTTTGCTTAAACGCTACTGAAATTGCCATCGCTCTAACTTCATGAGCCTTGACTTTAAGTAAATTATGATCCTTCTCACTTAAATGAGAGTGTGCCTCCCGAATCAAAAGTCTAATAAAATAAGACCACGCATTCTTAGACATGGGCAAAGAGGGCTTTTTAACGGAGCACCATAAAGCCTCTTAACAACCTCGTAGCGGTTTAGTTCTGGATAAATAAAATTTAAGAGCTCTAACGGGGCACAGCACTCTTTCAACTTCAATCCCCACAATCTCAGAAAGACTAGGGATTTCAAATGATTTAGGCCAAGGACGAGACGGAAGTTCATTCTTGGCCAAAAAACCAAGTTGAAGAGCGCATACTGCTTTATTAGCGGAGAAGCCAATGTTCTTGCTAAAAGCATGTATCTCACTAACCCTTTTAGCCGAAGCCAAGCTCACCAAAAAAAGTGTCTTGAGGGTAAGATCCTTCAGGGAGGCTGAATTTAATGGTTCAAACCTGTATGACATAAGGAACTGTAGGACCACGTCCAAGTTCCAAGCAGGAGTCGAAATATGACGCTCCTTGGAAGTCTCGAAAGACTTAAGCAGGTCTTGGAGATCTTTGTTATTAGAAAGATCCAAACCCTTATGCCTGAAAACAGAAGCTAACATGCTTCTGTAGCCTTTAATGGTGGATGCAGAGAGGGAGCGACCGTTTCTCAGATAAAGCAGAAAATCCGCAATCTGCGCTACAGAGGCACTTGGAAGAGGAAATAGAGGAGGACTTGCACCAGTCTCTAAATACCTCCCATTTCGACTGATAGATCCTGATGGTAGAGGATCTTCTAGCCCTCGCGATCACTCTAGCTGCCTCCTTCGAAAACCCTCGAGCTCAAGAGAGTTTTTCGATAGTCTGAAGGCAGTTAGACGAAGCGTGGGGAGGCTTTGATGAAATCTCTTTAGGTGAGGCTGTCGCAAGAGATCCATCCGTAACGGCAGACTTCTTGGAACGTCTACCAGCCATAGAAGTACCTCTGTGAACCATTCTCTCGCGGGCCAGAGTGGAGCAACCAACGTCAACCTGGTCCCTTCGTGAGAGGTGAACTTCTGCAGCACCTTGTTTAGGATCTTGAAAGGTGGAAAGGCATAAACGTCCAGGAGAGACCAGTCCAGCAGGAAAGCGTCTATGTTAGCTGCCTCTGGATCTGGAACTGGAAAGCAGTAAGTCGAGAGCCTCTTTGTCAATGAAGTCGCAAAAAGATCTATGGTGGGTTGACCCCATGTCATCCATAGCTTCTCGCACACAGTTAGCTTCTCGCACACAGTCTTATGCAATGTCCACTCCATGGAGATGACTTGTCCTCTTCTGCTGAGGCCGTCCGCCAAGACATTCATTTTTCCTTGCACAAATCTCGCCAAAGGAGAGATGTTACTTGCCTTAAATGGAGTTCCTTCTGATCCGTGGACCAAAGACCCGAGCATTCCAGACTGTCCAGTGGAGCTCCCTAACCCAAATCCGATGCATCTGAATACAACACATGGTTTGGGTTCTTGATCGCAAGAGAAAGACCTTCTCGAAGTCTGATGTTGCTGTCCCACCAAGTCAGACATGTCTAGACTGAGTTGGAGATTGGGAAAGAGATACTCTCTAAGCCCTTCTCCTTGTTCCAATGGTTTAGG
This sequence comes from Palaemon carinicauda, assembly GCF_036898095.1. NCBI lineage: Eukaryota > Metazoa > Arthropoda > Malacostraca > Decapoda > Palaemonidae > Palaemon > Palaemon carinicauda. The sequence goes on from NC_090752.1 coordinate 51,514,241, forward strand.
TGAAATTGGAGAGGGCAAAGGTTGAGTCTCCCCAGAGAGATAAACTACTCCAGCGATGAAAGAGTTCCCACGAGGCTCGTTCAAACTCTTACAAAGCAACTGTTTTTCTCTTGCAAGTGAAGGACTTTTAACAGAGCTCGTTCCATTCTTGTGGGAGACGAAAAGGCCCGAAAAATCCGACACTGTATCTCCATTCCCAAATAAAGAATAGTCTGGGATGGAGTACTGTAAGTTACGACTTCTCTACGTTCACTATGAGACCTAGCTCCTTGGTTAGGTCTAATGTCCATTAGAGGCTCTCCAGACAGCTATTTAATGACGACGCCCTGATTAGCCAGTCGTCAAAATAAAGGGAGGCTCTGAATCCTCAAAAAATGTAGAAAGCTTGCTACATTTTGCAAGGGCCTTGTAAAAACAAGAGGAGCAGGAATGAGGCCGAAGCACAGTGCTCGAAATTGGTACATTACTTTCCCGTCCACAAACCTCAGATGTTGTTGAAAGTTTGGATGAATCGGGATGTAGAAGTATGCATCCTGAAGGTCGAGAGAGACCATCCAGTCGCCTTCCCTTACTGCTGCCAAGACAGATTTGGTAGTCTTCATCGTGAACTTTGTCTTGACAATGAACACATTGAGCGCACTTACATCTTAAGTACTCCTGCAGTGAACGTGGCTGCCAGATCATTGGAGCCATCCCTGATAGCCTTGTTCCTGCAGTGAACGTGGCTGCCAGATCATAGGAGCCATCCCTGATAGCCTTGTTCATGCATGACATAATTGTACAGCAATACATTGACAACTGGAGAGACCTTCTTACTTAAGGCTCCCAGTGACCCAATCCAACAAATAAAAAACTTCAAACGCTCAAAAAAACTCCTAACAGGAGATGGTCTAGCTCTGAAGCAGACCATAAAATCTTGGAGCGTCTCATGGCTAGACGACGAGGAGAGTCCACTAGGCTTAAGAAGTCTCCCTGGGCAGAGGCAGGAACTCCCAAGCCGAGAACTTCTCCTCGAGCTTCTCCTGTGTCACACCAGACGCCCGAGCGAAAAGCTAATTAATAAGGAGGAAAAGCAAAAGCAGATTTTCCTAAACTTCTCCTGGATTCCAACCAGTCTCCCAGTAAGAGCATGGCCCTCTTGGAAGAACAAGAGAGAACTGACTGCCAAGAGTAAACTCAGACGGCGGAGCAGCCGTTACAAAACGAGTAGGACAAAATTTCACTAAAGAAATTCATAATTAAAAAACAAGGGATTGTTGGACCATCCTAGGTTACTCCTCTTCTGAATGACTCCCCAAAGGTACATTAGTTGAAAGGGGGTCATCAACTTCTTCAGAAGGCACATCATCTGATAAATCTAAAGTCTTGCGAGAAGGAGATTTATATTCAGAATGACGTGAAGGAAAAACCTGACACCTTGTATATGAACAGAAGTTAAAGTTGGAGGGTCGATGTCACGTTGTGACTGCAGAGAATGTTATTCTACTACACGTCGTGACAGAAGTAACTGACGTTGAAACGTCTCGTAGTAACAGCGGTGACTGCTGTTCGATGCTATATCGTGACTACGATGACAGACCCTCGACGTCACGTCATGTCTACAGTGTCTACCGCTCAACGTCACATCGTGTCTGCGGTGTCTGCAGCTCAACGTCACGCTGTGACTGCGGTGGCTGACGTTCAAAGCGATCAAAGTTACATCGAGATTTATGCTCTGCATCTCGTTAAACAGCAAAGCTGTCACTAGGGATAACGTCAGCGTGGCGTAACAAAGCTCGTCTAGAAGGTTGAAGACCCGAATTACGTATCCCAGAACCGTGACGTACAAAAAGCAAAGGATCCTATGCACAGGAACAGGATCGAAAACTTCTATTAAAGAAGAAAGCTTTAACAGCATATCTTGCAAAACACTTCACTTCGGATCAACCTGTGACTGCGGTGGCTGACGTTCAAACGTCACGTAGTAACAGCGGTGACTGCTGATCGATGCTATATCGTGACTACGGTGACTGACACTCAACGTCACGTTGTGTCTACGGTGTCTACCGCTCAACGTCACGTCGAGTCTTGTGGCAGAAAACGTCTGTACATGAACGTCATCGCTATGAACGGGACTCTTATGATGACTACAGCTAAGACTTTGAACTTGTTCTGAAGGAACTAATAAACGTTTCAAACGTCCCGAAACTTTACGCCCAGGCTTTTAAAGAGACGAATCATCGGAAGACGAGGAGAAACTTCGTCTCTCCTGTCTTATGGCAAGGACGTGCTTGACGAGCAACGTCTGATGCCTTTGAGAGAACGTCTGTTCGTTGGTTTACACTCCTCACTCCCTTAGGTCCTACGACATTCCTTCTCCCTGGTGCAGGGAAGCCTGAAAGAGGTCTCGGACTAGGCAAGTGACAAGCACAAACAAACGAACCCTCCGCAACACAGAACATGTTTTTTGCACTTACTTCACTGATATCACATTTTTTAATAATTTCACATTAGACATGAATAAAACTGATTTCTACCTAAAGCACGCAATTCTCCCTTAAATCAAAAGGTTAGAATTGCGAAATGAGTCGTATAATGTAAGCACCTTAGTACAAAATTAAACACACATGCAAAAATCAAAAAACATATACATATATATCGAATAAAACGGAAATATATAAAGTTAAAAAGATCAGTAACTGGGGATGAGACTAAACACTAGTTCACTAAGGACTACGTTTTCAATCTCTCACCGTACAGTGCCTTGGGACGAGAATAAAAACTAAAACATTTTATCCTCTCTCCCCGTACAGAGACTTGGGACGAGAGTAAAAAACTGAAGCGAGAACAACGTTACTCGCTCCCAAACTCCTTGTACAGAGACTTGGGACGAGAATAAAGATCAGATCGTTCTCGCTTTCTCTCTCTCTCTCCCTCTCCCTTGTCACTCACAAGAGAATGGCCTACTCACCCTTCGTCAATAAAAGGTTATTTGACTAAAGGAAAAAACTGAAAGGACTCAGAAATTGAAAATTAACATGATCCTTTAAATTAGTATCTAAAAAACTTCAGTTTGAAAGAAGAATGAACAAAACGTCAAAAACGATTTACTCTTTCTGCAAAGTGAAACCGTGATTCTCTCTTTCTCTATCGTAACGATAGAGCGCAAACTGCGTAGCATAAATAAACCAAACGTTAGTTCATCTTTGAAAAAACAGCACGAAGACTATTCAAAGAAAAAATTTCTTAAAATATTTTCTAAAAATATTCATCTCATCACTCTTACAGAGCAACTGTTTTAATCTAAACAAAAATAAAAGTTGAATGGGCTCAACGTTGTTTAACTTCGTTTTCCAAGTTAGGACCGCCTACAAAGAATAGGTAAAGGCCGCATATAAACAAAAACATAAAATTTATTTCGATGTTTAGTATAAATAGAAAGCTAATCGGAGAGGCCTAATAAAGGCGGGTGAGATATAAAATATATAGAGGTAAATCTATAAATATCAACAATAATTTATAAAGTGATAAAATAATTACTAAAAGCCTTTAACACACTTCCGTACACTGAGGGAAAAGTCGGCCATCTTTTCTCTATGGAAAAACCAGAGCGAGATTAAAAAAGCAAGGGCAAAAACTTTTCCTCTCCTTTCAAAAGCATTTCTTTTGAAGATAGTATAGAATAATCCAACACGGCGAAAGCAATAAGACCAAAACCAAGTACTTCACCAATCGATAGAAAACTCGAGGTCAAGCGCGAGCGGAATCAGTGTTGTCTTTAACACCGACAGAGAAAAACTGGTTTGGTTGAGAAGTATCTGCGGTATCTGGCCGATAGTCGGCGCTGGTGGGCACACCCGGCATCCTTCATGGCGATCGCTCGCGAGTTTTTGGAATCTGTCGACCGACGGAGACGTCAGCTATTTATATATTCACCGGCTAAGTTTAATATTTAAAATTAGCAAAATGGTGAAGTGTATGCAATGCCAAGTGAAGACACCTTGTTGAAAGGTGCTTCAAAGGGTTAAAGCACAAAACAAAGGGTTAAAGCACAAAACAAAAGGTAGGATAGCCGAGATATGAAAGGTGATCAAATAAAGTTCAACGGGTACCGAAAAGGGTGTTAACAGGAATACTACAACCAAAATGAGGGGGAAAAAGTACCATAAAGAACAGCAATGTGACTTGTTGTGCTATGTGGCCCAGAGAGAAACTTTGACATTAGCCAGAACAGTATTTGAAAAATGGTCAAGTGAATGAGATTAGAAAGTCAAGATTGATGAATTGAATTCTGGTTGTCATATTGGCCCCTTAGCAACATGGAACCTTACTCTCTATAAATATTTCAAATACAGCAACATGCGACAGACTTACGGAAACTGGCTCAAAAGAGGAGCCTTTGAGTTGAATAATTACTATGCATTACATCCTTTAAATATGAGGTTAATGGGTTTACAACATAAATATAAAGAAAATTAATACAATTAGAGCTAGGTGGGGCAGGATCAAAATGCTGGAAGACTGGAGGACAGTAAAATTGCAATACCTGTACTGTAGTCAAAATTTTTAATGTATAATTTGACTAATCATTATGGCAGGAAAGGCAACCAACTGCTTGCTGAAATTCTGAAATCCATTCACACGAACTACATGAAAATAATATGAATGCTTCAATAATTGCTTATAAATAATATTACAACTACTGTACTTTATCAAAATAAAGTAACAACACTATATAATTATCAAAACCTACAATCATATGAATCATTAACTTTTACGAAGTTAACATAGTTACATACTGTATTTTGAAGTCATAAAAAACAGCAAATTAAAAGCCGACATACCTGGTTAATAAGAAGAAATGATAAAAAATTTTCAATAAAAAGAAATACATTAAAAACTAAGATCTATCATAAAATACAGTATGCAAGTTGTACATACCATTTTATTGTCGAGTGTTCTGAGTAACAAAATAAATGAGAAAGTTATTGATAAACTATAGACTGCAAATACTGTAGGTAGTCTTATCACCTTAATAACTGGAGAAACTCGTTGTAAATACAGTACAATATATCACATCCAACATAATCCATTCCATGGAATTATGAATATTTGTTCTTTCAAATTTTCCGCCGACTTTTTGGAACATCTTCCTATGACTATACAGTACATGTAAACAACTAAAAATATCCTACATATACCTTTCATATTTCATATATACAAACCAAACATGACAAATTTGTAGATAATTTGTATTTTTCCTAACTATACAAACCTTAGCTATTTAATATGAGTAATTACTTTCGGTGTAGCTGAAATGACGAGCCATTAGATTTTTAACAAGGGTTTACTACCCCACCGCTAGTTAGCGGGGGGTAGGGAGGGGTAGCTTGCTAACCCCCCCCCCCCTCACACACACCTGTGAATTATCTCACTTTGCTTAGAGGTAGGACTTTCACGGGGGACAAGGCTGGAGGGCAAGTTTGATTAAATAGCTAAGGTTTGTATAGTTAGGAAAATACAAATTATCTACGAATTTGTCATTTGTTCCATAACTGAAATACAAACCACGCTATTTAATATAGGTGACTCACCCCTTAGGAAGGGTGGTAAGTCCCGGCCATTACTGGCTTTGGCTTTTGCCCAGGGACTCAATATTTGAGTGTGTAAGTACTCAGTAATAAGGAGTCCCTGCACCTCGCTAGCGTCTTGCTGTGCAAGTGCTTCGGCCTACATAAGCTGTGTGTGAAGGTATGCAGTGTGACACGTCCTAGAAAGTTGACCTGGAGTTCTTTAGATGGAACTCAAGGCTAGGACTTTCTCAATACCACCTCGTCAGGGTATGGGGACATGACAGTATTAACTTAATACTAGGAACACAAGGGAGCATGGTTTACCTGCAGTGGTTTTAAGTCAGCTATGCAGAGAACCCAAGATGCTGCTTTCCCCAAGAGAGGGGAGGATGAAGAAAAGAGTAAGGGCCAGACAAACCTTTTCATTCATGCAGACTAAGACCAGGTAACAATGCCCTCAACCTTCTGCTACTTGTCCATTAAGGAGCCTGAAGTTTAAACCAGCTTTTGTGCAGCCACCACAGGGACGATAGAGAACGTATCGAGTCTCCTGTGTGTCACGTCTTGCAGGTAGTGGGCTGTGAAGGTCGTCTGACGCTTCCACACCCCAGCTTGCAGGACCTGCGTCACTGAATAGTTCTTCTTGAAGGCCAGGGACGTAGCTACGCCCCTGACATCATGTGCTCTAGGGCGACGTGATGGAGGAGGGTCAGGATTCAAGGATAGATGTATTACTTTGCGAATCCAGGCCGAGATGGTATTCTTGGTGACCCTCCTCTTCGTCTTCCCAGTGCTCACAAACAAAGCTTGCACCTGGGGACGAACTGCAGCCGTTCTCTTAAGATAAGGAGACGGATACCAATCCTGTGAGCCCATGCAGATATTAGGGTGAACACTCTGGTGAACACCTGCGGTGCTGTGGAGAGACCGAAACACAGCACCTTGAACTGGTAGGTCTTGTTGTCTAGGCTGAATCTTAACTACTTCCTTCAAGACGGATGGACTGGGATCTGGAAGTACGCGTCCTTCAGGTCCAGTGTGCACATGAAGTCTTGCAGTCTCACTGCAAGTCTGACCGTGTCTGCCGTCTCCATGCTGAACGGGGTCTGTTTGACGAACCTGTTCAAGGCTGAGAGGTCGATGACTGGTCTCCAGCCTCCAGACGCCTTCTTTACAAGACAGAGTCGACTGGAGAAGCCTGGGGACCCGTCGACAACCTCTTGGAGAGCGTCCTTCTTCTTCAACATGGTCTCGACTTCTGCCCGAAGGGCTTGCCCCTTTGCCGATCCCATGGCAAGGGAGCTCAGCGGCACTGGATCCCCTGTCACGGGAGGTAGAGATGTCGTGAACGGGACGCGATATCCCTGACTGATTACTGAAATCGTCCAGGAATCGGCCCCGAGTTGCTGCCACCTTGTCGCGCAACTTTGTAGGCATCCCCCCACTGGTGGACATGCAGGGGGACTGCCAATCCTAGCGTTTGCGGCCACGGCCGCTCCCTCTAGGATTCTTTCCTCCCCTAGAGGACTTTTTGCCCTTTTTATCCTTGACAGGAAAGGGCTTAGACACTTTTGTCTTTGCTGTAGCTGCCTTCTTCGTACTCTTGACAGGACGTGGTTGTTGGGTAGCTGGAGGTTTGTAGGTCCTCGATGTTAGGGCCCTATGGAGAAGGGAATCCTGGTTGGACTTCCTCCACCTCTCAGCAGCCTGCTCCACGTCCTTAGGCTCAAACAAATCCTTACCGAGGACGGAAGAATGTCTAAGTCTGCAAACGTCAGTACTGGGGACCTTTTGATGGAATCTCTCAGCCACTGCGTCCCGTCGTTTCAAGATAGTGTTAGCCCACAAGCTCGAGACTTGGTGGGCTAGAAACTCGATGGTATGCGTGCCTGAGAGCAAAAAGGTCTCCAAGGCCTTCCTGGTGCTTTCCTTGAACAGATCCTTAGACCGCACCAGGATGCCCAGAGACCCTAGCCAGATGTCCAGCCATGAAGTAGCCTGCATGGCACACTTCGCTACCTTCTCCTGGCTCAGGATCTCCGTTGCTGAATACGAGACCTGCCGGTTGGAGTCTCTCTCTAGAGGGACTCCCCCGGTAAGCTCTTCCAGAGAATGGTGCAAAGGAAGAGCTAAGCAAGTCTCCTCCAAGATCTCAAAGTACCTCCTCTGATGGACGCGAGGAGGCGGGCGGAGCTTGTTACCGGTGCTGGATCGGCTTGAGGAAGCTAGCTCAGAGAGCTGGCTTTCGACCTTGTCTCTGGCACTTTAACCCCCTGTGACCAGGGCAAAGCCGCACTGGCCCTCGAGGGCTTCTGAGTACCATGAACTCGGTCCAAGACCGTGTCCTTGCCTTCACGAGGAGGAATCTCTGGAGCCAGAGATCCATTGAGACTCCTCATGAGGGTCAGAACTTGCCAGAATGCATGTTCTGACTCCTGTAGCTCTCCTCCTGAAGGGCTGGCAGCAAAGTCTCCTGTCCCCAGAGGCTCTTCCTGGGGGAACTCGCGGACGTTCTCCGAGGGCTTGGCTGGCTCCTGTCTAGTTCTTGATGAAGACTTAAGCAAAGTCTTCGAGTCCTTCGGCTCCCTCCTGAGAGGGATACAGGACTCCAGCAGTGATGGTGGAAGACTCTTCTCAACCCCTACCTGAGAAGACTTCTCGGGGAGAGGTGGGGTTTCCCCCATTGGTGCGATGGGGGAATGACCCGCCTCACCTGACTCCCCAAAGGACGGGAAATCCTCGTCCGCAGGGGAGGGGGAGAAAGTCTGGGGGGGGAGAGGGAGCCTTCCTCAAGGACTCCTCGGAGGAGACAGTTTCGCCCTTGGAGAAGTTACCATGGAAGGAACTCCTCTCTTCCTCTTCAGGGGAGACGAAGCCACCACTGTTTTGTGACCCAGTTCAGAGAGTACAGGCTTAAAAGCCTGTACGAGAGCTCTGACAGTGGTACCAAACCAGGGCAGGGCTGCTGACTGACAGTCTCGCTGTCAGTCACTCCCTCTGGAGGGAAGGGGATCGATCGATCCCTAGGAGGAGTGACCAAACGAGGGTTCGCCTGCAAAGATGCTGAAACAGAAGAAGAATCCTTGGACCTATCCGGAAACCTCCCCTCCTCCGACAAGCGCGCTGTTCTGCGCTTGCGGGGAACGAGATGATGATGACCTGGCCGCGCGATGTCCTGCGGCCTCACGAGTGGGATCGCGCCTATGATCGCTCTGGGGATCGCGCAAAGGGCCCTGCCCTGGGTCGCGTGCGGGAGAAAGTTCACGCACACGCGTGCGGGCAAACGATGGCGCGTGGCGGCCTGAACAGGCGATGACAGGTGGCGTGCAGGAGGCTGGATGAGCGCTCGCGCGCGAAGGCGATTGTTCGCGCGCGCACAGGCTCTTACCGAAGGGCCTGTGAGGACGAAAACGTTGGGCGCGCGCGCAGGAGAAATATCTCTAGCGCGCGGCGCATGTATCTGGCTGAAACAGTGGGCGAGGGCGCGCTTGCGCAATCTTGCGGGCGCCCGAGCGCTGGCGAGCTGGAGCAACTAGAACTGCGCCCAGATCCGGATATCCTGGGCGTGCCTGGTGCGCAGGAGATCGTGGGCGCGCATGGCGTGCATCAGGATGCGGGTGCACAGAAGTGGGCTGTTGGTTTGGAGAGCGCTGAAGTCCTGGTGAGCGCCTATGCGCTAACTCAGGAGACTACAAGGCTGTGCGCTGGCGCGCAGGTGAACGCTGGCGCGCTATAACAGCAGTTCTGCGTGTGTGCGCAGTCACGCGTTGAGGCATTGGAGAGCGCTGGAGGTCCGGTGAGCGCCTGTGCGCTATCTCTGGAACCTCCTTTGTGCGCTGACGCGCAGGAGAGCGCCGACGCGTAGGAGAGCGCTGTAGGACCGGTGAGCGCCTGTGCGCTATCTCTGGAACCTTCTTTGTGCGCTGACGCGTAGGAGAGCGCTGACGCGTAGGAGAGCGCTGACGCATAGGAGAGCGCTGTTGCGGTTAAACAGGAACCAGTGGAGCGCGCTTGCGCGCAGGTGAGTGCTTGCGCGCTATTGCAGGAACTATTGCAGGGGGGCGCTGGCGCGCAGGTGGTCGTGGGCGCGCAGGGGAACCCTGGCGCGTAATAGCAGGATCAGCAGCAAGTGCGCGCATGCGCGCAGGTGAGAACTGGAACGCTAAGACAGGAACTTCTGCTGCAGGTCATTGGCGCGCAGGTAGTACCTGGCGCTTAAGGGACTGAGACAGAATTTTGCGCTCAAGTCCCTTATGCCCCGAAGGTACCGTTGCCTGTTTAATAACAGGGTGTGATGGCGCCCACAGCGCATCGGCAGCCAGGAACGGCGACGGCAGGTCAGCAGGTCTGGAGGGTGGAAGGTCGGCGTGTCCTGTGTAAGGACGACCTTCCACCGAAAGAGATCGCGAACGATCTCCGGAGAGGTCCAAGGAGGTAGCTGGCAGGATCGGTGAATGACGACGAGGTTCTTCTGCGGAGGGCTGCGAGGTTGACGAGCCGAAAAGGCGCCTCCTAACACCCTTGTGAGGTGAAGAAAGACCTCTACGGCGCAGGGGAAGGCGAGCTTTCCGCCTTATACGCCATCTGGGGGCCGTACGGTCAGCGAGCTGACCATCAGCAGTCCTCCGAAGAGGAGTCTCTATGAGTGAACTCCCTCGGGGGGGAGAATCACCGGCAGGAGAGACCGTAGGACTTAGTTCCTCCCTCGAAAGATGTTCGGAGGGGAAAACTAAGCCTTCAGCTACCACAGCAACATCAGGAGTAGAGGTTTGAGACAACACATCAGAAGCCTCTGTCACAACAACGTCGACGATAGACAGAGGATCAATCTCTACTACCGTCGGCGATTGTTTGACAGCGGCTCCCAACTTGATCATGTCAAACTGAGCTTCCTTGGAGGGCGAACCCTGTAGCCCCAAGGAAGCCCAAAGGTGTAATACAGTAAATCATTATTATTCACAGTCAAAGAAATATCCTCCTCCGGGGGAGGAGGAGGAGCTGCCTTGCTATGGGAGGCAACTCCCTCTCCCACACCCCGGGATCGGTCAACTGAACTACGGTCTACGCTACCACTCGCCGGCTTCTCGGGAGAAACCGATCGAGTGGGACCTTCGGAGGAGATTTGGGCAACGGAGGAAGAGTCCTTGGGATTTTCTCTTTTCAAAGAAACCTTTGAAGGAGAAATAAGACAAATTCGTAGATAATATGGAGTTTTTATCATAAAACAAAGTTTTATGAATACTTACCTGGCAGTTATATATATATAGCTGATATCTCTAAATTGGCAGAATTTTTCAAAACGAGGCAACCGCCTTGTGGTGGTTGGGAGGTAGGTGGTAACACCCGTCAAAGGGTGGTCCAAGGAATCATTCCCGTGTCCAAGACTTCAGTTCATCTATGCCCGACCTGTCTCCTGAGGGGAGGTGGGTGGGCCTTCGAATATATATATAACTGCCAGGTAAGTATTCATAAAACTTTGTTTTATCATAAAAACTCCATTTTTATGAATAGTACTTACCTGGCAGTTATATATATATAGCTGATTCACACATTTGGAGGAGGGAAACAGACAGTAAACATCGTTGGGGAAACAACAAAAGAGTTGTAGGAGATAAAAACACCTTGATTCCTTGCCTGCTAAGGTAGCTGATTCAAAGGTACAGCCTTTAGAGTGGCTTTCCCTTAGGAGAGTTTATCCAGGAGTAAGCCTGCAAAACTGCAAAAAACTCAATCGAGTCTGTCAAAGGGATAAGACCAACAACTTGACTAGACTTCAGAAACTACCTTCGCCCCATATAATAAAAACTGCAACCTTACTAAAACTAAACACCTAACCCTGCAACATAGACATAAACTATCTATCTAGACTGAGGGAACCGCACCACAAGACGAAGTCCTCAGACTATCATAAAAACACAAACTCTCATACATGCATATAAACCAAGGTTGAGTGGGGTTATTAACTCCTTTGCCTAATACAGAAACCGCAGCTATGTATGGGCCCAAGGTATAGCACTAGCCAAAGTCTACTCTCACCTCTCTAAGTTAATGAGAAGCAAAGACAGAGTTGCTCCTCCAGAAAATAGCATCCATGAATAGCCTAACTAACATATATTCCTGATATGCCAGAGAGGTAGCAATGGCTCTCACTTCGTGAGCCCGTAATTTCAACAGGGCGAAGTGTTCCTCCTCACATAAGAGGTGGGCTTCCCTAATTTTCTCCCTCAGGAAAAAGGACAAAGCATACTTAGACAGGGGTTTTTGGCGGATCTTTCACTGAACACCATAACAAGTTGGATGCACAGCTCACGTTCATAGTGTGAGCCAAAAAAAACTATGAGGGACCTAACTGGGCAGAGGAGTCTTTCCTTCTCTCGACCCACTAGGTTCGTGAGGTTAATGACATCAAACGTCGTAGGACAGGGTTACGAAGGGTTCTCGCTCTTTACGAGAAAGATGAACCTTAAGGCACAAACTGCCCTATCCTAATTGAAGCTCACCCTCTTCCCAATCGCCTGGACTTCGCTGACCTCTTGGCATTCGCTAAAGTCATAAGGGAGAGGGTTTTCTTCGCTACAACTCGAAGAGAGGCTAGCGAGATAGGTTCAAATTTCTTGGAGCACAGAAACTTAAACACCACATCCAGGTTTAAGAGTACCTATTACGTAGTCTGAAAAGACCCAATGAGGTCCTGCAAACCTTGATTTTGGGACAACTCTAGGCCTCTATGCCTAAAGACGGCGGAGAGCATACTGCTGTATCCATTGATGGTAGAAACAGCCAGCTTAGCATCCTGTCTGAGGTACAAGAAGAAGTCTGCAATCTGGCTCAGAGAGGTAGTGGATGGGGAAACTTGTGCCGCCTGCACCAAGCTCTAAAGGTCTCCCACCTAGATTGGTAGACTCTTTGTGAAGAGATCCTCCTTGCTCTGGCGATAGATTTCGTCACTTGTGCTGAAAAGCCTCGAGATCTGACAAGCCTCTAGTCAGTCTGAAGGAAGTCAGTTGAGAGCAAGGGGGGTAAGATGATACCTCTCGAAGTGGGGCTGTTTGAGAAGATCTGGACTTGCCGAAGTCTTCTTGGGAAGTCCATCAACATGCCCATCACTTCTGAAAACCATTCCCTAGCAGGCCAGAATGGAGCCGCTAGGATCATTCGCCCCGAATCGAGGAGAGCGAATTTCCTGAAGACCAGATTGATGATCTCGAACGGGGGCAACGCAAACATGTCCACCCCCGTCCAATCCATCAGGAAGGAGTCCACTGCTACAGCTTCCTCGTCCGGGACTAGGAAGCAGCAGTAGGGGATCCTCTTCTTCCAGTTGGAGGCAAAAAGGTCTGTTACAGGTCTGCCCCACAACATCCAGAGACTGACAGACTTGCGGGTTGAGAGACCATTCTGAGGGAAAAAACAAGTCTCTTCCTGCTGAGCAAGATTGCCCCGACGTTTCTTGCCCAAGAACAAACCTCCTTCCTAGATCCAAGAAATCAGAACGAAGGCGTCCTTGATCTCGACACACGATTCGACTAGTGTCATCACGAAGTCCTAGTTTCTTATGTTCAAAGTCAAGCCTCATGCTAGAACTTCGACGTCAAGCGTCCTGAAAGACGAGGCGCCGATCGTCCTGTAAGACGAGGCGCCGATCGTCCTGTAAGACGTGACGCCGATAGTCCTGTAAGACGTGGTGCCAAAAGTCCTGTAAGACGTGGAGCCGAGAGGTTAACACAGCGAGACGCTGAACATTCTAAAAGACAAGGTGCTGAGCGTCCTGGTGTCAGAAGAGACTCTTCTTGTTGACAGGAAGACCTAATTATTTGATAGGCTCAACGTTATCTAAAATTCCAGATACAGGGACGCTCTGATTTCTCCAGAGAGCAGTATTCCGCTACATAAAGCAAAAGTTACTTGAACATGAGAGGGGCGGAGCTGAGACCAAAACACACGCCCGAAACTGACCCATTCTACACCCGTTCTTCCTTGTAAACAAACCTCAGATAAAGTTTGATTGCATAGCCTGCCACTTAGACTCCTCTCTAGAACTGGGAGAGAGAATCGTTGTAGCTAAAAACTAAAGGAGGTTTCCCTATAAAAGGAAAAAAGTAATCCTCCTTCAGAAGAAGTACTGACCAAAGGTCTGCTCCCCTCTTCTCCAAAGATTTTGAAGTCTCCATGGAGAACTTTGACTTCTGAACTAAGGCGTAAAGAGCATTTACGTCCAAGACCGGACAAAAGACTCCCTCTCCCAAAAGAGAGACATTGAAGTTGCAACGTCGGTTAGGCAGAAAAGTCTTATCGGAGTAACTAACAAAGGAGGATTCACTAGGAAAAAGATTTCGCATCCATCCTTAGTAAAAAAACACGGACCAAGGGTCTGCTCCTCTCCTCTCCTAGGCTCGCCAGAAGTAGCAAAGTCTGGCTCCTACTGTTGTTAGTCATCAAAGGTTTCTGTTTTAAGAAATAAAAATTAATATATTCTTAAAGCTCCATTAATGACCACGTGAAAACTCAGAGGGTGGGGAACATGGAGCAACAGAACTTAGGATCCCCTCCTTCTGTTAACCTCAAACAATTCAACAGGAGAAAAGTGATCACTAAAGTCATCCTTGACAAAGATCTTATAAGACGTGGCGTCGCCCTGAAAGGACAAGGCGGCAATCGTCCTATCATCCTGAAAGACGAGGCTGCCCTCGCCCCGAAAGACGAGGCTGCCCTCGCCCCGAAAGACGAGGCTGCCCTCGCCCCGCCCGAAAGACGAGGCTGCCCTCGCCCCGCCCGAAAGACGAGGCTGCCCTCGCCCCGAAAGACGAGGCTGCCCTCGCCCCGCCCGAAAGACGAGGCTGCCCTCGCCCCGAAAGACGAGGCTGCCCTCGCCCCGCCCGAAAGACGAGGCTGCCCTCGCCCCGCCCGAAAGACGAGGCTGCCCTCGCCCCGAAAGACGAGGCTGCCCTCGCCCCGAAAGACGAGGCTGCCCTCGCCCCGCCCGAAAGACGAGGCTGCCCTCGCCCCGAAAGACGAGGCTGCCCTCGCCCCGCCCGAAAGACGAGGCTGCCCTCGCCCCGCCCGAAAGACGAGGCTGCCCTCGCCCCGCCCGAAAGACGAGGCTGCCCTCGCCCCGCCCGAAAGACGAGGCTGCCCTCGCCCCGAAAGACGAGGCTGCCCTCGCCCCGAAAGACGAGGCTGCCCTCGCCCCGCCCGAAAGACGAGGCTGCCCTCGCCCCGCCCGAAAGACGAGGCTGCCCTCGCCCCGCCCGAAAGACGAGGCTGCCCTCGCCCCGAAAGACGAGGCTGCCCTCGCCCCGCCCGAAAGACGAGGCTGCCCTCGCCCCGAAAGACGAGGCTGCCCTCGCCCCGCCCGAAAGACGAGGCTGCCCTCGCCCCGAAAGACGAGGCTGCCCTCGCCCCGCCCGAAAGACGAGGCTGCCCTCGCCCCGAAAGACGAGGCTGCCCTCGCCCCGCCCGAAAGACGAGGCTGCCCTCGCCCCGCCCGAAAGACGAGGCTGCCCTCGCCCCGCCCGAAAGACGAGGCTGCCCTCGCCCCGCCCGAAAGACGAGGCTGCCCTCGCCCCGAAAGACGAGGCTGCCCTCGCCCCGAAAGACGAGGCTGCCCTCGCCCCGAAAGACGAGGCTGCCCTCGCCCCGAAAGACGAGGCTGCCCTCGCCCCGAAAGACGAGGCTGCCCTCGCCCCGAAAGACGAGGCTGCATTCGCCCCGAAAGACGAGGCTGCATTCGCCCCGAAAGACGAGGCTGCATTCGTCCCGAAAGATGAGGCTGCATTCGTCCTGAAAGACGAGGCTGCATTCGCCCTGAAAGACGAGGCTGCATTCGCCCTGAAAGACGAGGCAGCATTCGCCCTGAAAGACGAGGCTGCATTTGCCCTGAAAGACGAGGCTGCATTTGTCCTGAAAGACGAGGCTGCATTCGTCCTGAAAGACGAGGCAGCATTCGCCCTGAAAGACGAGGCTGCATTAGTCCTGAAAGACGAGGCTGCATTCGTCCTGAAAACGAGGCTGCATTCGCCCTGAAAGACGAGGCTGCATTTGCCCTGAAAGACGAGGCTGCATTCGTCCTGAAAGACGAGGCAGCATTCGCCCTGAAAGACGAGGCTGCATTAGTCCTGAAAGACGAGGCAGCATTCGTCCTGAAAGACGAGGCTGCATTCGCCCTGAAAGACGAGGCTGCATTCGCCCTGAAAGGCGAGGCTGCATTTGCCCTGAAAGACGAGGCTGCATTCGTCCTGTCTTGAAAGACTTGGCGCCGAGCGTTAAGGCAAAATGATATTCATTATGCCGCTCGGCGCGTTCGGTTCCGAACAGAGTTTTCATAAGGCCGACTGGCGCTCTGGGACAAAAACCGAGTCAATGATGGTTTGTAAGCATTGATATTAGCAGCGAATATCTATGACTTAAAGTATTACCATTAAAATAAAAAGTGATGCAATGCAAAACTCTAAAGCGGTGTAAGAAGCAAAACTCTAAAGCAGTGTAAGAATCTTAACGTTCAACGCTCTTTACTTTCCCATGGCAAGGGCGAGCATTCTTGGGAACGTTAACAGGAACGCTCACGAGGGCGTTTGCTCGTGAGCTAACGCCTCTCGTTTCCTTTCGCCGATCGACGTTCCTTCTCCCATGGGCCAGGGAGCTTGGAAGAGGTCTAAGGCTAGGAAAATAACGTCCCTGTGCTGAAAGAATCCAATGTCTAATTTAGCACTGAAAACTTGCACTATTAAACTCTTACACAAAAAACCATAATTAGTCCTGCCCATTGTGAGAGAACTTATTCTTCTGCCACGGGCTTGAATGAGAAAGCAAAATCGTCTCTAGTACTTGCTATATAAACTGTAACAAAATATTTTTATAAAATATTAAACAGACATTTCCATAATAAAATAAACTTTCAAACATACTTACCCGGCGGTCACAAAAAGAAAAAACCACCGGGCAAGAGTTGAGATTAAAAATAGATGTTGAACACACTCACCCGGTAGTTACATATAACCACCGGTAAAATTAAATGTCATAAATACCTAACCGGTAGTTACATACAAACGCCGGGAAAGTTATACATTAAAGATTAAAATGAACAGAAAAAAGGGAAAACAAATGTAATCCACAATTAATTCAAAGCGAGTTGTAATAATAAAAAGAACAGATATAGCAATAACGTATCTATATATATAAATGTAAACAATAGGAACATATAAATGAAAATGCTACTAAAACTAGAATTCCCATATAGTTGTTGTTGGAGAATAATAGCCAACACTTTAATTCCCATATCGAAAAGAACGCTACCAAGGCATGTTGGGACTGCACCGATAGTAACAAGTAACAGCGTAAATTAACCATACGCTAGTTCTATTTAATTTATGAAATTAGATCGATGATTTAAAGAACGAATACCAAATGGACAAATATTTCTTAAAATTTTACATTAAAAGTTAAAAAACTTATATAAGTGGAATTCCTCCCATTCTTTGCATAAAACAAATAAAGAGAATATGCAAGACATACATGAAGATTACGTCACACGACTGTGACGTCATAGAGTTGCCGGAACGTATTTCCGTCATCAGGATTAAAAACTTTGCACCTAAAATATAGTGCACAAAAAAAAAACCTCTGCATACAAACTGTGAGGATCAACCGACAGTTTCGGTAACCTCACCTTGCATACATCACTCGCACAAACACGAAAATTAAGTTATCACTCATGATAAACAAAGTAAATAATAATAATAAAACACGATTGCCAAAACCCTAAATCAGTGTACTTCACCAAACGAAGTCCAAAAAAGCGAAGAAGGGAAAATGATTCGAAAAACTCTCAATGGTGGACCGACGATGTTCTCGATCCAGCCGGCAGAGATGAACTGAAGTCTTGGACACGGGAATGATTCCTTGGATCACCCTTTGACGGGTGTTACCACCTACCTCCCAACCACCACAAGGCGGTTGCCTCGTTTTGAAAAATTCTGCCAATTTAGAGATATCAGCTATATATATATAACTGCCAGGTAAGTACTATTCATAAAATTGTATTTTTCCTAACTATACAAACCTTAGCTATTTAAAGTGGGTAATTACTTTTGCGTAGCTGAAAGGACGAGCCATAAAATTTTAACGAGGGATTATTACCCCAACGCTAGTTAGCGGGGGGTAGGGAGGGTAGTTAGCTACCCTCCCCCCTCACACACCTGTGTTGTAGCTCCACTTTTGCTTAGAGGTAGTACTTCATGGGGGACGGCTGGCGGGCAAGTTTGATTAAATGGCTAATGTTTGTATAGTTAAGAAAAATACAAATTACCTAAGAATTTGTCATTTGTTCCGTAACTGGAATACAAACCACACTATTTAAAGTGGGTGACTTAACCCTTAGGAAGGGTGGAACAAGTCCTAGGCATACTGGCTTTTGGCTTTGCCCAGGGACTCATTATCTGAGTGTCAGCACTCAACAATAAAGAGTCCCTGCACCTCGCTCGCACCTTGCTATGCAAGGGCTGCGGCCTACGTAAGTTGTGTGTGAAGGAAAAGAGTGTGACTCGTCCTAGGAAGTTGACCTGAAGTTCTTTAGATGGAAACTTGAGGCTAGGACTCTCCCAAAACCACCTCGTCAGGGTATGGGGACGCGACAGTATTAACTTAATACCAGGAACACAAGGGAACATGGTTTACCTGCAGAGGTTTGAGGTCAGCTGTGTAGAGAACCCAGGATGCTGCTTTCCCCAAGAGAGGGGAGGATGAAGAAAAGAATAAGGGCCAGGCATACCTTTTCATTCATGCAGACTAAAACTGGGTAACAATGCCCTCAACCTTCTGCTACTTGTCCATTAAGGAGCCTGAGGTTTAAACCAGCTGTTGTGCAGCCACCACAGGGCCGATAGAGAACGTATCGAGCCTCCTGTGGGTCACGTCTTGCAGGTAGTGGGCTGTGAAGGTCGTTTGACGCTTCCACACCCCTGCGTTACTGAGAAGTTTATCTTGAAGGCCAGGGAGGTAGCTACTCCCCTGACATCATGAGCTCTAGGGCGACGTGACGGAGGAGGGTCAGGATTCAGGGACATATGGATGGCCTTTCGAATCCATGCTGAGATGGTGTTCTTGAGAACCCTAATCTTCGATCTCCCAGTGCTGACAAACAAAGCCCGCACTTGGGGACGAACTGCAGCTGTTCTCTTCAGGTATAGCCTCAGACTCCTTACTGGGCACAGTAGGAGATGGTCTGGGTCATCTGTTACGGAATGAAGACTCGAAATCCGGAAGGAGTCGAAGCGAGGGTCGGGCACTCCCGGATTGTGAGTCAAAAACCTGAACGTTACCTCCCCCCATCCCCTTGAATGGGCGATGTCATACGAGAGACCATGAAGTTCGCTAACTCGCTTGGCTGACGCCAAAGCTAGTAGGAACACCGTCTTCCACGTAAGGTGGCGATCTGAAGCCTGGCGTAATGGTTCGTAGGGAGGTCTCTTAAGAGACCTGAGGACTCGAACCACGTTCCATGGAGGAGGTCTCACTTCCGACAGAGGGTAGGTAAGTTCATAACTACGTATGAGTAGGGAAAGTTCTAGCGAAGAAGAAATGTCCACTCCTTTGAGCCTGAAGGCTAGACTTAAGGCTGAGCGATAGCGTTTCACTGCCGAGACTGAAAGGCGCATTTCTTCTCGCAAATACACAAAGAACTCCGCTATTGCTGGAATAGTGGCATCGAGTGGAGAGATACCCCTTCCACAACACCAACCACAGAAGACTCGCCACTTCGCCTGGTAGGCTCCTGCGGATGACTTTCGCAGGTGTCCAAACATCCTTTCCGCAACTTGTTGCGAAAATCCTCTCTCTGCGAGGAGATGCTGGATAGTCTCCAGGCGTGAAGCCGAAGCGAAGCTACGGCTTTGTGAAAGATGTTGGCGTGTGGTTGTTTGAGAAGCTTGTGTCGCGGAGAGAGTTCTCTCGGAGGCTCCGTAAGGAGTTGCAGAAGGTCCGGGAACCATTCCGCGTGATGCCACAGCGGAGCTATGAGAGTCATCGAGAGGTTGACCGATAGTCTGGTCTTGTTGAGTACCCTCCTCATCAGACAGAACGGGGGAAAGGCGTATACGTCGATGTTGTCCCACCGTTGTTGGAAAGCATCTTGCCAGAGAGCCTTGGGGTCCGGGAATGGGGAACAGTACAGCGGCAGTTTGAAATTCAACGCTGTCGCGAACAGATCCACAATCGGGGAACCCCACAAAGTCAGGATTTTGTTGGCTACTTGACGATCCAAAGACCACTCGGTACTCACTATCTGAGATGCTCTGCTCAGACTGTCGGCGAGCACATTCCTCTTGCCCGGAATGAAGCGAGCCAAAAGTGGAATCGAGTGGACTTCGGTCCATCTCAGTATCTCTACTGCAAGATGGGATAGCTGTTCTGAAAAGGTACCTCCCTGCTTGTTCATGTAAGCCACTACTGTGGTGTTGTCACTCATCACCACCACAGAGTGACCCGCCAGGTGCTGTTGGAACTGTTGAAGGGCCAGATAAACGGCCTTCATTTCTAGCAGATTTATATGGAGGCACTTTTCTGATTCTGACCACAGGCCTGAGGTCCTGTGGTTCAGAACGTGGGCCCTCCACCCTTTCTTTGAGGCGTCCGAAAACAGCATCAAATCCGGGGGGGGGAGGACGAGAAGATCCAATCCCTTTCGTAGGTTCTCGTCTGCCACCCACCACTGAAGGTCCGTCTGTTCCGTGAGACCCATAGGGATCAAGACGTCCGGGGGAATCGTGTCCTTGACTCCACCGGGACTTGAGTCGCCATTGCAGAGATCTCATTCTGAGGCAACCGTTGGGAACTAGACGGACCAAGGATGAGAGATGGCCGAGGAGACGTAACCACGATTGGGCTGGGAGTTCATCTCGTCTGAGGAAAGGACTTGCGACCTTCCTCAGCCTTGCTATCCTGTCGTCTGACGGGAAGGCTCTGTGGAGATTGGTGTCTCTAATCATGCCTAGATATACCAGTCTTTGGGAAGGAAGCAGAGAAGACTTCTCGAGATTTACCATGATCCCCAGATCTTGGCAAATTCCCAGAAGTTTGTCTCGGTGTCGAAGAAGGGTTGACTCCGAGTCTGCTAAGATCAGCTAGTCGTCCAGATAACGGAAGAGACGGATGCCGATCTTGTGTGCCCCCGAAGATATCAGGGTGAACACTCTGGTGAAAACCTGAGGTGCTGTGGAGAGACCGAAGCACAGCACCTTGAACTGGTAGATCTTGTTGTCTAGGCTGAATCTTAACTACTTCCTTGAAGACGGATGGATTGGGATCTGGAAGTACGCGTCCTTCAGATCCAGTGTGCACATGAAGTCTCGCGGTCTCACTGCGAGTCTGACCGTGTCTGCCGTCTCCATGCTGAACGGGGTCTGCTTGACAAACCTGTTCAGAGCTGAGAGGTCGATGACTGGTCTCCAGCCTCCAGACGCCTTCTTTACAAGAAAGAGTCAACTGTAGAAGCCTGGGGACCCGTCGACGACCTCTTGGAGAGTGTCCTTCTTCAACATGGTCTTGACTTCTGCCCAAAGGGCTTGCCCTCTTGCCGATCCCATGGCAAGAGAACTCAACGACACTGGATTCGCTGTCAGGGGAGGAAGAGAGGTTCTGAACGGGACGCAATATCCTTGGCTGATCACGGAGATCGTCCAGGAATCGGGCCCGAGTTGCTGCCACCTGTTCGCACAACTTTGGAGGCATCCCCCCACTGGTGGACATGCGGGGGGACTGCCAACCCTAGCGTTTGCGGCCTCAGCCACTCCCTCTAGGATTCTTGCCTCCCCTGGATGACTTCTTGCCTCTCCTGTCCTTGACGGGAAAGGGCTGTTTGGACACCGCTGCCTTTGCCGGTTTTGTCGTCTTTGCAGGGCGAGGTTGTTGAGGTGCTGGAGGCTTATAGGGCTTTGATGTTAAAGCCCTCTGGAGGAGGGAGTCCTGGTTGGACTTCCTCCACCTCTCAGCCACCTGCTCTACATCTTTCGGCTCAAACAGACTACTCCCCAAAAGGGAGGAATGTCTGAGCTTACTGACCTCGGTGTTGGGGACCTTCGAGTTGAATCTTTCAGACACCGTATCACGGCCTTTCAGGATAGTACTAGCCCACAAGTTCGAGACTTGGTGGGCCAGAAACTCGATGGTATGAGTGCCTGAAAGAATGAAGGTCTCCAAGGCCTTCCTGGTACTCTCCTTAGACAAGTCTTCGAATCTTATCAGGATGCCAAGAGATCCTAGCCAGATATCCAGCCACGAAGTGGCCTGCATGGCACACTTCGCTACCTTCTCCTGGCAGAGAATCTCCAAGGCCGAGAACGACACTGGCCGGTTGGAGTCTCTCTCGAGAGGGACTCCCCTGGAGAGCTCTTCCACCGAGTGGTGGAGAGGAAGAGTTAAACAGGACTCCTCGATGATTTCAAAGAACCTCCTTTGATGGACACGGGGAGGTGGGAGGAGTTTGTTTCCGCCGCTGGAACGGCTGGAGGAGGCTAGCTCTCGACCTTATCTCTGGCACTCTTGACCCCCTGGGACCAGGGCAAAGCCGCGCTAGTTTTAGGGGGCTTTTGAGTACCAAAGACTCGGTCCAGAACCGTGTCCTTGCCCTCTCGAGGAGGAATCTCCGGATCCGAAAATCCGTTAAGGTTCCTCATCAGAGCCAAAACTTGCCAAAAGGCATGCTCCGACTCCTGCAGCTCTCCTCCTGATGGACTAGCAGCAAGGTCTCCAGTCTCCAAAGGCTCTTCTTGGGGGGACTCGTGGACGTTCTCCGCGGGCTTAGCTGGTTCTGGTCTGATCCTCGAAGAAGATTTCGGGACCGCCTTGGAGTCCTTCGACTCCCTCCTGGGAGGGATTCAGGATTCCAACAAAGATGGTGGGGGGGCTCTTCTCCGCCTCCACCCGAGGAGACTTCTTGGCGCGAGGTGGGGTTTCACCCATTGGTGCGATGGGAGAACGCCTCACCTCACGAGAATCCCCTGAGGACAGAAAACCCTCGTCCACGGGGGATGGGGAAGAAAGTCTGGGGAGGGGAGGGAGCTTTCCTCGATGGCTTCCGAGGAACCAGTTTCGCCCTTGGAGAAGTAACCACGTCGTCCACTCCTCTCTTCCTCTTCAGGGGGGCCGACATAGCCGCTGATTTGAGGCCTAGTTCAGAGAAAGCGGGCTTGAAAGCTTGCGCAACCGCTCTGATCAAGGGCCCAACCCAGGGCAGCCGACTGACAGCAGCGCTGTCAGAGACACCCTCTGGAGGGAAGGGGATCGTAAAATCCCTAGGAGTGGAAACTACAACTGGGTCTGCCTGAAAAGAATAAGCTGTAGAAGAGATCCTGGACCTGTCCGGAGATTTCCCTCCCTCTGTTGGGCGCGCTGTCCTGCGCTTACGCGGGGGGGGGGGGAGCGATGAAGATGACCTGACGCGTACTGCCGGATCCTGTGTGGGAAGGCAGGTCAGCAGGTCTAGCAGGCGTAGGAGATAGCGAACGATCTGGGGAGAGGTCCAGGTCCAAGGAAATAGCAGGAACGGTAGCTGAAGGACGAGGTTCCTCTGCGGGGGACTGCGAGGATGAAGATCCGAAGAGGCGCCTCCTAACACCCTTGTGAGGAGAAGGATGACCTCGGCGACGAAGAGGAAAGCGAGCCTTACATCGGATGCGTCCTCTGGGAGCAGCAGGCAAACCATCAGCAGTCCTCCGAAGAGGAGTCTCTGTGAGTGAACTCCCCCGGGGGGGAGAATCACCTGCAGGAGAGACCGTTGGACTTAGATCCTCCCTCGAAGGATTTTCGGAGGGGGGAGCTAAGTCTTCAGCTACAACAGGAGCAGGGGTTTGAACACTCTCATTGGAAGCGTCTGCCACAACAGCCTCGACAATAGACAGAGGGTCAACCTCTGCTACCGCCGGTGACTGTTTGACAGCTGCTCCCAACCTGATCATGTCAAACAGGGCTTCCTTGGAGGGCGAACCCTGAAGCCCCAAGGAAGCCCAAAGCTGTAAAAGATCATTATTAACAGGAGAAATAATTAAATCCTCCCCCGGGGGAGGAGGAGGAGCTACCTCGCTATGGGAGGCAACTCCCTCTCCCAAACCCCGAGATCGGTCAACAACAGTACGGCCTACGCTACCACTCGACGGCCTCTCACGAGAGGCCAACCGAGTGGGAGCTTCAGAGGAGGTTTGGGCTACGGAAGAAGAGTCCTTAGGATTTTCCTTCTTCAAAGAAACCTTTGAAGAAGAAATATCCCGTCTGGACTTCTTCTTCCGGCGCCGAGAAAACCTCTCCCACTGGGAGGTAGGCCACTCCCTACATTCCATACAAACATTATCACTTTCACACCGCTGACCCCTACAATAAGGGCATAAGGTGTGAGGATCCGTCTCAATGGAAGACATGAAGGTCCCACAAGGGCTGTCAGGTAACCCAGGGCACTTCCGCATTGTAGAGGCCAACTTCACAACACTGAGAAAAAGAAAGAAAAAGCAATGATTAATGGCTGTCAAAGAGGCGAGGGTG
Source organism: Palaemon carinicauda (assembly GCF_036898095.1). Lineage (NCBI taxonomy): Eukaryota > Metazoa > Arthropoda > Malacostraca > Decapoda > Palaemonidae > Palaemon > Palaemon carinicauda. The sequence continues at coordinate 51,538,318 of NC_090752.1, forward strand.
AAAGCAGACACGTCCGATCACCGCCCGAGCCAAAGTAAAAGTGGAGCTACAACACAGGTGTGTGAGGGGGGGAGGGTAGCTAACTACCCTCTCTACCCCCTGCTAACTAGCGGTGGGGTAATAATCCCTCGTTAAAATTTTATGGCTCGTCCTTTCAGCTACGCGAAAGTAATTACCCACTTTAAATAGCGTGGTTTGTATTCCAGTTACGGAACAAATCCTGTTTGGACTTCTTCCAGCGCCGAGACAACCTCTCCCACTGGGAGGCAGACCACTCCCTACACTCACCACATACGTTAACACTATCACACCGTTGGCCCCTACAATGAGGACAAAAGGTGTGGGGATCCGTGTCGACCGCCGACATAAATGTACCACAAGGGCGGTCAGGTAAACCAGGACACTTACGCATGATGGCAGATGCCAACTTCACAAACACTCTGGAAAAAGAAAAAGCAAAGAAAGATTAATAATGGCTGATCAACAAAAGCGAGGGTGAAAGCACACACGTCCGACCGTCACCCGAGCCGATAGCAAAGTGAGCTAAATCACAGGTGTGTGTGTGGGGGGGGGGGTGTAGCAAGCTATCCCTCCCTACCCCCGCTAACTAGCGGTGAGGTAGTAAACCCTCGTTAAAAATCTAATGGCTCGTCATTTCAGCTACGCCGAAAGTAATTATCCATATTAAATAGCGTGGTTTGTATTTCAGTTACGGAACAAACCCATTTTAGCTGATCTGGTACAAAAAATGTATCTAACCATCTTGTTACGGTGATTAAATAGTAAGACATGAAACTCGGTGTGTATTTGACAGAAAACTGATAAACAAATCCTTCAATAACTTCTACATGATCAGAAGATAAAAGAGGGTATCTAGAAACCTTAGAATATATTGCCAAGATCTCAGGAACAAATTAGAAAAGTCCTCAGAGTGTAGACCTCTGGCACAGCAGCTTATTTCTTGACCTTTAGCTTGCCCTTGATTGACCTTTGACCTAGGACTTTCAAAATTGAATCACTTCCACATTTCTACATAATTAATTGCTGAAAGTTTCACTACTCTATGAGTAAAATTGTGGCTAGGAAGTTGTTCATTAAAAGACAAACAGTGCTGAAAACATAATGTCCAAACTTCGTTGGCAGAGAAAACGAGAACAACAGACCCCCCAGACAAGAAAGGCTGTGAAGCTCACCTGCACCCTTCAATGATGGCAAAGCTACTAATAAAAAGTCGTAACAATGTGATCCCTGTCAAAAGACTTTCTCAAGGGCTCAAAAGGCGATGAGTTAGACTGTGGAAAATGTATCACATACTGGAATGCTTGTAAGATTATCATGGCTGTGCAGATTTATAGAATGTTGTTGATATACGTTACATGAGAGCCCCACCTATAACCAGTTCCCAACATAAAGAATCATATCATTGGAAAGATATTGTGGGATACATGTAGTCTAAAACAGGATATTTTCATAAACATGGACAGAAAAAAATCCCCAAAACTAAGAAAACTTCTGAAAGATGCATTCCATATTGAATTAGCAAACAATAATGTAACACACAGTACTTTTCAAGTATGGAACATGTCTAGATAAATTGTCCCATCATCTATATTTCCATGACTTGATTCAAAGCAGATAAATGTAGGAGAAACTACATATGACCACGTCACACAAGCAAGCCTACAAACCTAAGTACTGTATTGTACTGTAATTTAACATAGCAGGATATTTCACTGCTTAAACAATATTACCTAATCAATGACCCCACAAAAACCTTCCAGACTAGCATGGGTCAGGTAATTGTCCCCAAATAATACTAGGTCACATTCAACCAGACATTAACTTCGAAATACTTTTGCTCATACTATCATGATGACCAATTTTAATTCCTACTCTTAGCTAACATACTATAGGCTACTGTCTACCTCAGTATTTAGCCTAAGCCAAAAAGACCAGAGTTCAGATACAACTATGCTACAAAAGTCTAGTTCTGTCAAAATATGAAATGGAATAAAATGGAGAGAAAAAAGATGTGTCCAAAAAACAATGGCCACACTTTATATAAAAAAATTATAAAGCTTACTTAATATACCTGGCCTATAAATTCCTTTTAACCTCAAGTAAGATTAGGTGTAAAATTTTATCTCTACAAGTACAGTACAGTAAGACAACATAGTTATGGGAAAAGATTGAGGCCATGGGTCTGAGCAGAATATCCTCCGTAAAGTAGGGCCCAGTGAAGTATTTAAAGTTATGAGTTTAGATGTATACCAGTAAATATCATTTCCAGTTTAAGATGTACATTTTGATTTACAGTAAATCTATTTTGTAGATATATTTTCCAGTCTTTTAGGTCCTTTGTGTTCATAATAAGTTTTGAATTTTAAATCATCTTTCTTTTATGGCTTACTTCAAGGTAAAGACATACAGTACATATAGAGCTAAATTATCATCAACAATGGCCATTTCCCTCACAATTCACCATTTCACACTTTCACTGGACACAGGAAATCATCATCATTTCATTGAAAGCTATCCATATAGAACCATTCGGAATGCTACTACCATTTTTTTCTATGCTGGTTGTACGGAGTTCACAAATCCATGTCAGGTATCTCATCCTCTTCATGACTATATCAAACTTACTGCTCTGTACCAAACCACTGCTTTAGAGACTGACTGTACTTTGACTTGGAAATTCAATTTTACATCAAAATTCAACTATTAAACATGCCCTAAAAGCAAAATTAATGAGGGTATTAATCAGATAAATCATCATAAGTACCAAAAGTCATTTTCCTTTGGGATTCCTCTTATTTTGTTAGATATACTGCAGCTCAGAATGTAGTTCTTTTTGCATATGGATAATTGATGTTACTCCATAGGGAACTGTTGTAGTTCTCGCCCAGCAGCTTACTGCCCACACCCAGCAAATTTATTAACTCCTTTATTATCTAACATTTTTCAACATATTAGCAATACGTCTGACTGGATATGCTGGAAGTAATTATATGTTCCATAGTTGGCAGTTTGGATTTCCCAAGGGCCTTGCAGCTTGTGATGCTCTTCCTACAATCTCCAGTGTAGTACAGAAATATGACAAATTTGAAATCAATTTGTATTTCCCTAACAATACAAACCTGTAGCTATTTATTAGGGATTATCTTCTGGCGAAGCTGGAAGACTAGCCATTAAGACTTTAAGCGAGGTAGCAACTACCAAACCCGCTAGTTAGCAGGGGGTAATGAGGGGTAGATGGGGTTGCCAGCTACCCCTCTCACTCACACACTAGTGTATCCGAGACACTCTTAATGGCAGGTAGGATTTAATCTGGGGGACAGGTGATGGCAGGACAATGTGTATAAATAGCTACAGGTTTGTAACATTAGGAAGAATGCAAATTACTTAATGTGTTATTTGTTCCGACACTACAAACCTTACACTATTTACTACGGATGACTCACTCATTAGGAGGTTGGAAGTTCAACCACTGACTTGGCTACTGATCTGTGATTTGGCCCGTTCTGGGAAAAACCCTGACTCCTCGTTAAAATTTTGTGCAATGCACAGATAGAAGACTTGAGCAACCTGTGTGCCTGTGGAAAAACTAACAATGTGTGTCTAGGTAAGAATATTCTAAGCTAAATAGGAATATTGTTATCAAACACAGACGTTTTTAAATACCCACCTGGGGGGGGGGGGTAGACAAGTATTAAATCTGTACTAGGTTACACAAGGGAAATGGTTATTACCTACAGATAGGGAAGGCCAGCGTGCAGAGGACCCATGGTGCTCTTCCCCAAGAGAGGGGAAGATGAAAGAAAGAAAGAGCCAGTCATTCTTACACATTCATCCCAGACTAATCCTGGGTAACCTATGCCCTCAACCATCCGCTACTTGTCCATCAAGGAACATAAGGCATTCTAAACCACTTGTTGTGCAGCCACCACAGGACAAATGGAGAATGTCTCTGTTCTCCTATGGGTCACATCTTGCAGGTAGTGGGCAGTGAAGGTTGTTTGATGCTTCCACACACTCGCTTGCAATACCTGCGCCACACTGTAGTTACGTTAAACGCCAGGGGCGTACTTATGCCCCTTACATCACAAGCTCTAGTAGGTCCACGAGCAGGTCGGGAGTGGTCAATGACCCTGAAAATCCAAGATGAGATGGTGTTCTTTGTGACCCTCCTCTTGCCTTTCCCCGTGCTAACAAAGAGTGCTGACACTCGGGGGGAAAGCTGCTGCAGTGCGTTAAAGGTAATACCTCAAACTCCTCACTAGGCAAAGTAACAACTAATCTGGATCATCGGTTACAGAACAAAGAGTCCCAATCTGAGAGGGCCCAAATCTACGATATGCTACTCCCGGATTTTGAGTCTTAGTAATAAACTTAGGGACAAAGCTGAGTGTCACTTCCCAACCCCCTCATCCCTTTGAATGGGCGATGTCATAGGATACATTATGAATGTCACTAACTCTTTTGGCCGAAGCCAATGTGAGGTGGCAATCTGTTGCCTGGCGTAATGGTTTGTAGGGAGCACCCTTCAGAGACTGAAAGAAACGTACCACGTTCCAAGGTATATTTCGGACTTGGTCCATAGCCTTGAGGACTTGTGGTGCAGCATGTGGGCCCCCATCCCCTTCTTTTGATGCATCCGTGTAAAGCATCAATCCCGGGGGAGGGATGAGAAGGTCTGTCCCTCTGCGGAGGTTCTCTTCTGTTACCTGTCTCATGGGAACTAACGTATCTGGAGAGCTAGTGTGTTGGCTCAACCTGGATTTCAGCCACCACTGAAGAGATCAAATTCTGAAGCGACCATTGGACAATAGGAATGCTAAGTGATCTAGGAGACACAACCATTTCTGGGCTGAAAGTTGTACTCATCTGAGAAACGGTCTTGCTACCTCCCTCCCCCTGTGTACTCTGTAGTCTGATGGAAATACTTTTTGTAAGTTGGTGTCTATAATCATAGCTAGGTATACCAGTCTTTGAGAGGGGAGCAGAGATGACTTCTCGAGGTTTATCACAATCCCTTCCTGACAAAACTTGAGCAGTCTGTTTCGGTGTTGAAGGGTTGCCCGAGTCTGCTAGCATCAGCCAGTTGTCAAGGTATCTTAGGAGACGAATGCCAGTCCTGTGAATACAGGATGACACTAAGGCAAACATCCTTGTAAAGACCTAGGGTGCAGTGGAAAGGCCGAAGCACAGCACCTTGAACAAGTTTTTCCTATTCTCATGTATGAGCCGGAGGTTCTCGTCAGACACCCACTATCTCAGGTATATCCTCTCCTTGGCTCCCATGGGGACCAGCAAGCCTGGTGAGTTCTCGTGCTGAACCCAACTGGACTTCAACCGCCACTGAAGGGATCATATCCGTAGCCAGCCGTTGAGTATTAGACATTCCAGGGATGATAGGTTACCTATGAGACATAACCACTGCTGTGCTGGAAGTGCATCTCGTAAGAAGGGACTTGCTACCTTCTTCAGCCTCTGAATACTGTCATCATAAGGGAAGACTTTCTGCTAATTGATGTCTATGATCATTCCGAGGTATACCAGTCTTAGGGATGGTAAATTAGCAGGGAGGCCTTCTCAAGATTTACCAAAATTACCAGGTATCTGAAAAGACGAATGCCATTCTAATGGGCCCAGGTTGACACTAAGGAGAAAATTCTTGTGAAAACCTGAGGTGCTGTCGACAGGCAGAAGCACAGAACCTTGAACTGGTATCGTTGGTTGTCAAAGATGATTCTTAGATATTTCCTTGATGACCGGTGAACTGGGATCTGGAGGTATGCATCCTTTAGGTCCAATGTGCACACAAAGTCCTGTGATCTTACTGCCCTCTGGACATAAGTCAAGCTACCTGTCTGAGTTTGTTGAGCCAATAATCTGATGACAAGCTGCTCCTGTATCTAACAGCATACCCAGACAAAACCATCTCTACTTGAGTGCGAGATACAACCTTTCCTAATTTATCACAATTCCCCGGTTACAACAAAAAAAAGATTTTTTTATCGTTTAGTAACTGCCTCCTTGAGAAGACCAGGATCAACCAATGATCAGGATACATCGAAAAACATATCCCCTGCGAGAGACCCAAGCCGCCATCAGCATGAACACTTGCGTGAATACATGGAGAGCAGTGCAAAGTCTGAACACAGGGTCTTGAACTGGTACACCCCTCCATTGGTGAAGAAGAGGAAGTACTTCCAAGAGGAAAGATTAATAGGTATTTGGTAATACTGTACAGTATGCATTCTTCAGATACCATGAAAGAATGAAGTCTCTTTCTCAGTAAGATACAGTCCGCGGCATTTCCATCCTAAATCTAATCTCTGTATAAACTGGTTCTGGGGAGAGATTTTAATGCCCCGTCTCCAGCCGTCAGTTGACTTCTCCACCATGAGGAGTCTATTGTAGAAGACAGGAGATCAGTCTCAAATGACTTTGAGCACAATCTTCTCCCACACCTCTTCACCTCCAGAGAAATGATAGGGTTCTTGGTGATATTGTAGTATAAGTATGAACGCTGTCAGTCTGCAAAAAAGGGGATGGCCAGTAGTCCAGTACTCATCAGGAAAGACACTCACTACCTATGGGTCAGCCACGCTTTTTTTTATCCCAAGTTGCCAAACACTGTAGCATACTTGCGGCAGCAATAGAAGGGGTGACTCCAAAATAAGCATTCTACTCTACCCATTATCTGCCTCCTTTACTGAACTGGTGAGGCTTGGGGCCTCAAAAGGGCTGTACATGCTCGGAACTATTCAGAGAGGAAAAAGTTGTAGGTGGTCGTGATCTGGGTCTAGAGAAAGTTGAAGAAACCTCCTTCCCAACGATCCTGCAGGCATGGCTGCATCCAAAGGTATGTCAACAGACCTCCACGAAGAGCCAGGACCCTTGAAGGAGACAGTGTGGTAGGACTAGGAGTCCAGCAAAGCAGATGTCACCTTTTCCACGCCACCTGCACATGACTCCTCGGCAATTAACCTTCTGCTCTGAGTCTCACCAAGGGAAGACTCCCCATCAGTGTACGCACCTACAGAGGTGCTGACAAAAAACACTATTCCTAAGAAACTTGCTGTCTAGAAGTGCAAGGGGAGAGGGAGAATCATGTTGGACCGACTAGAACGAGAAAGTTCACAGATCTGATTAAAAACTCGATCCGAGTCAACTAGTAAAATCCAACGATGGCAGCTCCAAACGTCTCAACCACTGAGGAGCACCCAAGTGCTGATCAATGGCCAAGAACCTACCTGACACTGATAACATGGTTGCCAAACCCAGTTTGTTGCACTCATGACCGAGTGCAAAAACCTCGAAAAGGAACACTCCAACTCGGGTTTCTGTGCTTTTATCGATACTAGGTCAAGATCCAGTATCTCCTGAGCATCCTCATTCTTCACAGGAGATGAAGGCTCGGCAGTTCCTCAGGGATGGCAGCAACTGTAACTTAACACAGGGGACATGCACCGGGCCAACACAAGAGAGTCTTACGCCCTTCCACCCTTGGAACTTCCCCTTCTACACAAAGCAGAAGTCTTCTAAGCAGCCTATTTAGCTGCTTTCTTGATTTTATATACCACTGGGATCACCGCTGAATCACTGGGGAAACCAGGGGTGAAGTAGCCTTAGCCACTCGCTCCCTCAAAAAGACACGGAAATTCTACCCGTAAGAAATAAGAAAGGCCGAGCCTTTTCAAGTCATTAAACATTCGCTGTCTGAAACGAAGAGCTTGGGAGTGCAGTAATTACATCACACTCAACCAACCCTGAGAAAACTCCCCAATGTAGATCCTAAAGAGTGCTCCCTGGGACCAAGCCAGAGGTATGTACACTAAAGGTTTAGGTAACAACAAACTTAAGGAGCTGCGCAAAATACTAATCAGTCTTTCCAGGATTGTAATGGACGGTACCAAGAATGACGCTGGCAGAGTGAGTGGAGCTATCATCAGTTTAGTCATAAACCAATGCAATGATCAACTTACACTTATATTCATGTTTTGTTTTCTTATCACCATGAAGCCAATATCAACCATTCAAACAAAAAGTATAAGAAAAATTAAACAAGCAACTGTATGGAAGTAATAGTTGCAGCCGAAGACAAAAGTTGAGTCGCTGACAGGAGAGTTGGCAGGGTTACTTGAGCAAGCTCATCACCTGTCTTTAAAGATTTAAACAGCCATTCCAGCTCTACTGAAGATGATTTCCTATTCCAAAGAACGAAATGTTTGTATACGCACAGGAACCAAGTGATTGAACAAAGAGCTTGTCACGGATGGTGAAATATGGATGATCAGGACCATTGATAAGGATATACGTACAGTACAGTATTGATTTAATTCCATATACTGTACTGTAAAATATTTTGCAAAATTGAAACTACTGTTCTCCAAAATTGTTATTTCAGCAACTTCTGGACCATGACCTCTTCTGGTTTGTGATATTGACAGACTAAGATAGGATAGGTTGGGTAAGGTTACGTTAGGTCATGTCTCTGTAATTAACTTTGCTAAGTTTTCGTGTTAAAGTACTTACTGCATTCATAAGATTGTTACTGACAACACACACTCTGTAACATAAACATGACCTATACATTTTCCACTGGGTTAAGGTGTATTTTATGCATATCTGTGACCTCCTTAGACTGCTGTATTCTTAGCTTACCCTAAGCCTCAACTCTGTCTTTGCTTACCAACTGACATTACTACTGGCAGGGTAACAGTAAATCCTATTTCGTAATGTGGGCAAACTATCTTCATATGGTATTGCATACCAAAATAAACAGCAACTTCCTCATAAAGAAAATCGATTTGACAATAAGGAAATTTACACCTGTCCTAATGAACTAAATTAACCCTATGCATAAGACTCTTGCTGATCAAAATATATGGTTTATGTATTTGTTATGAGATTCAAGTACAGTATTGTTAACTACCTATAATATGTCATTTCCTCAATGGGTCTTTACTATGCTGGTACTCCTACGTTAGGTTAGGTGGGGATCCGTAGGTTAGTTGTTTTTGTGCTTGTTTCCCTTTACAATGCAGGTTTTCAGTTTTAACTTTCAGAATTTTGCGCCCGGTTTGTCATAAGGAACTACTAAGCCATTGATGTTTCTCCACCCAAAAACCTGATTTCCCGTTGTGATCCTTCATTATATTTGTTCTTTAAGGGGGGTCCAGTAGCTTTTAAAACTACTACTACCCAACATAAATGATGGTTAAATTTGGTTAAAACATACTGTAAAACCTACATAATATTCATTTTAATATCCACAATCCACCCCTTGTTGAAAATGTCAATATATTGAAATAAAAATATCTTACTATTACCAGCCTACGGTTTAGTCTAATAGTCTAGACTGCATATTAGTCCATTATTATAGTTTTAATTGCACAATGAATATATTGTTGGGTAATGCTACAAGAAAATATGTTTGTCTGGCCCTATACCGGTGGTCTGTCAGTTATGACAAACAGTTTGACAGCTCGATCTGTGCTCGAAGTAATCAATTTTAGCAAGGGGACTTTGCCATTTAGGGGCCCTTAATTCTAACTTATATGTTTAAGACTAAATAATCTAAGTGCCAGCCCACTCTGAGAGAAAGCAGGCAAGGCAATATGATCTGTCACCAACGAACAGCAGGCACAAGTTGCAAGCAGTGAAGGTGGCCTGCTAGCTAGCCACTCCCACGCATTGAAACAAGGCTACAACCTGATTTATTTAAAACAAACAATATGAAATACAGATTTTATATATTTTATTCACTTCCATGACCGAATAATAAGCTCATACACACCTCGGCGGTTCCCGGTATTTGCGGCACTTTGAGTTTCTTCAACCCTTCAGACAAATCGTGGATGTCAATGCGACCATCCCCATTCTCATCTAATTGTCTAAAGAGATTGCCGAGTCTGTCTTCCACCTCACTGGGGGATTCGTAGGCGTGGTGGCTATAGGGCGTAGATCGAGTATTTCCTCCACCCATCATGGTGATTAAACCCAGTTACGAGTTAGAAAATACCGGGATGTTCACAGACACTCACTTGTCATAACACTACAACCAGCAGACTACGAGACAACTATAAACGATTGAATGTCGAGCCACAGTCAAAGATATATAAAGGATACAATAGCCTTGTCTTATACATTCAGATCGCTTATATCTTCATATCGTTTAGTATCTGTTTTCTTGAATGTTTATAGCCGTTTTCATAATGGGTTTAACTTATTTAAGAAATGACGTAATAACCTTGAATGATATGACAGATGACGAGTTAGTTTGTAAAATATTGGCATACTAATGAATAAAGTTTATACTCGTGAGACAATATCTACGTTTCTTTCGCCGTCATTTTCTTCTCTGGCAGTGAATGGAAATCCAGCATAAATTTATTAGTCGATTCTAAAACGGGAGATGTTACCATTCTGGGAGAGCCAGGCATCCAAGTTTCCTCCCTGTCTAATTTTAGACTGCATATAAACAAGTTTTATAACAAGTAAGCTCTTGTGATGTTTTCCCGCCCAGGCTCCAAAGCCAGGCCAACCCCACATCTTTGTTTTATTTAAGTTGCCTGCTGTGCAACTGACAATTGAAATGTCAAGAATGAATGACATTGACAAGTTTACCCACGTGTATGAACATGTGCTAGGTAACATATAAAACCACCTGCGTTATGTAATAGCTAACTATCTGATGACCATATTCTGGGCCTCCAAACATCGTTTTTGGGTACATTGAGAGCCGTATTTAAAAACAGGATTATAGGGAATAAAATGAGTTCAATAGCTACCAATGTGAATAATATGGAATAACAACACAGTAATGACATCGAGAAAGGAATACTGTAAATGCCCAGATAAAGTTATTCAAATAAAACATACATTAATTTGTAGTTTACTATGGTAAAAGAAAGGTATAATAGAGTATATGTGGATTAAGTGAACTGAAAAAAAAAACATTCGTGAAGAAATTAATTCGACACTTCGGGTTCAAATGAATAATAAAAAAAAAAGTCATATCTCATTAACAAAACCACCGAAAATTTTGAAAATAAGATATAAGGAAGATATGAAACATATGCCTGAGGACATATCATGCCACAGCACAAAAAGACGATGGCCATATTAATATACTACAATCATTCCTCTTATGCATATATCCAATCCTAGTGGTCTTAAGGCAGTGAAAGATAATTAAGATAAGGTACAAACTTAAGACAATTTTGGCTTTGTCACCCACATCCCTATACCACCATTACGGACAAGAAGACGCAGCACTTAATTTGGTAAGTATGGAATTAGATGATCTTTATGTTTAAAGGTTTATAGGCCCCTCATGACTGGCAGAGGCAAGGGATAGTGAAATAACTAGCACACATTAACAAGCAGGACAATGCCCTAGAGACTGACCATATAAACTGTATATATGATTAGCGCCCCAAACCCGGCCTCTCTATCCAAGCTAGGACCAGGGAGGCCTAGGCAATGTTGTTGTTGTTATTGTTAATACCATTATCTTAATAAGTAAAGCAGTTCTGGGAGAATCAAGACCTGCTGGTTCTGCCACCGCACACAGAGTTTTTATTTTTATTGTCTATCAGAGTATCATTGATATAAAGGACAGAAACGTGACAATAATTCCAAAATTATTTAAGCAAATACGTTCTAAGTTAACCCTACTCCTGTGAATTCACATAATAATTACTCTGGGCTTGGAGCATTCTAATAATAATAATAATAATAATAATAATAATAATAATAATAATAATAATAATAATAATAATAATAATAATAATAATAATTACGTGGTTTGTCTTTTAACAATAAGCTAAAACTGAAGTTGAAAAATCAAAGACGTACTTAAAAATCCACTTTCAAACAAATATGATTACAAAAAAATCATAATCGTCTCTATTTAATCAAAATATATATAAAAATAAAAATAAATTATCTTCTAGTTCGAGGCATCAAATGAATTATAGAGCAGCAGACTAGCCTATCATTGCAATATACTTCCCGTACAGTATAACCATGATATTTTTTTTTTTTTAGAGAGAATTATTATTTTTTTCTCTTTTTTTTTTCAGTTGTTCTGGCTATTCTGTAGGGTGGGAGTTTGTAAGCCAGCGGTTTTCATTCACTAGTGGCATCGTGATTTTCCTTTCCTGAAATATGTATTGAAATTTAATAATATATTATCTGTCTCTCCGTCCATTCTCAGAGAGAGAGAGAGAGAGAGAGAGAGAGAGAGAGAGAGAGAGAGAGAGAGAGAGAGAGAGAGAGAGAAAGAGAGGCACCATGATTTTCCTTTCCTGAAATACGTATTGAAATTTAATAATATATTATCTGTCTCTCCGTCCATTCTCAGAGAGAGAGAGAGAGAGAGAGAGAGAGAGAGAGAGAGAGAGAGAGAGAGAGAGAGAGAGAGAGAAAGAGAGGCACCATGATTTTCCTTTCCTGAAATATGTATTGAATTTAATAATATATTATCTGTCTCTCCGTCCATTCTCAGAGAGAGAGAGAGAGAGAGAGAGAGAGAGAGAGAGAGAGGAGAGAGAGAGAGAGAGAGAGGCACCATGATTTTCCTTTCCTGAAATACGTATTGAAATTTAGTAATATATTATTTGTCTCTCCAGAGAGAGAGAGAGAGAGAGAGAGAGAGAGAGAGAGAGAGAGAGAGAGAGAGAGAGAGAGAGATATTAATATTAATAGCTGCCTTTTTGAGAGAAAGATATTTTATTATTGCCTCCAAAAAAATAAAGAGAGAGAGAGAGAGAGAGATGAGAGAGAGAGAGAGAGAGATGAGAGAGAGAGAGAGAGAGAGAGAGAGAGAGAATTAGTCCTTGATAAGAGCCGACCTCCACTATCTAAAGGTTACCCGTTTCAGTAGTAGTAGTAATCTTATCTTTTAACCCTATCAATGACAAAGATAAAGAATTAAAATCAAACTTCAATTATATGAGAATGTAGATCAACAACGTTGGCATCGATTATTATTATTATTATTATTATTATTATTATTATTATTATTATTAGTTAAGCTACGACTCAAGTTCGAAAAGCAAGATGCTAAAAGCCCAAGGGCTCCAACAGGGAAAAATTGCCCAGTGAGGAAAAGTAATAAGGAACTAAAAAAAAAAATACAAGAGACGTAATGAACAATTGAAACAGATCAATTTAAGAGCAGTGACATTAAAATAGATCTTTCACATATAAACTATAAATAGAAATTTATGTCAGCATGTTCAATATAAAAACAATTGTTACAAGATTTTTAATTTCACCGTAATAGTAGAACATGAAAAACAGTACTGTGTCAACACCTCAGTGAATAACTATAAGATTTGAAGATGTGACGTCACTGAACAATGGGCGTATCAGGTTAAGGTTGCAGCCCTTTGTGTCGAGTAAGAGTTGATGCTTCAAAGGTCGACACACCTAACCATGAACCGGATATGTTAGTAAGAGAGAGAGAGAGAGAGAGAGAGAGAGAGAGAGAGAGCTGACTCCGAAAAGTTTGGGAGAGGGAGATAGACAAAGCTGACTAGAAAGGTTTGGGAGAGAGAGAGAGAGAGAAGCTGACTTAGAAAGGTTTATGAGAGAGAGAGAGAGAGAGAGAGAGAGAGAGAGAGAGAGAGAGAGAGAGAGAGAGAGAGAGAGAGAACTCTGATAATGAAATTATTGCAAGAGTTCAGATATATATATATATATATATATATATATATATATATATATATATATATATATATATATATGTGTGTGTGTGTGTGTGTGTGTGTGTGTTATACAGAGAGAGAGAGAGAGAGAGAGAGAGAGAGAGAGAGAGAGAGGAGAGAGAGAGAGATATATATATATATATATATATATATATATAGAGAGAGAGAGAGAGAGAGAGAGAGAGAGAGAGAGAGAGAGAGAGAGAGAGATGAGTCAAAACACTTGCGTGAGTAAGAGAGGAAATAACGAATTCTCATGATGAAATTATTGTAAAAGTTCAGAATTCAGATACGTGTAACATACATGTAGAAAGCTCCCTCCTTCAAAGGGGGGGGGGGGGGGATACTGTTACTTCAATCAGACCCTTGAAGGTAGTGATGTCATATCTGAGGAATAGGATACGAGATAGATAACGAGTTGTAATTAAAATGGCTGAAACGAGCAAACGTAATGCAACCCGATTCACGAGAGCGGATATGAAAGAACACGTATAACTGATTTTATATCAAATTTACAGCTGACGCCTTATTTGACAAAATATCATTGAGAAACGCACGATCTTGGCTGGTATATGACAAAGCGTAATGTGTACAGAACACGTTATTATTATTATTATTATTATTATCATCATTACTTGCCAAGATACAACCCTAGTTGGAAAAGCAGGATGCTATAAGCCCAGGGGGTCCAACAGGGAAAATAGCCCTGTGAGGAAAGGAAGAAAAGGAAAATAAAATATTTTAAGAACCGTAACATTAGAATAAATATCTCCTATATAAACTATAAAAACTTTAACAAAACATGAGGAAGAGAAATAAGATAGAATAATGTGCTCGAGTTCATCCTCAAGCAAGAGAATTCTAACCCTAGACAGTGGAAGACCATGGTACAGAGGCTATGGCACTACCCAAGACTAGAGAACAACGGCTTGATTTTGGAGTGTCTTCGCCTAGAAGAGCTGCTTACCATAGCTAAAGCGTCTCTTCTACCCTTACCAAGAGAAAAGTAGCCACTGAACAATTACATTGCAGTAGTTAACCCCTTGAGCAAAGAAGAATTGTTGAGTAATCTCAGTGTTGTCAAATGTATGAGGACAGAGGAGAATAGGTAAAGAATAGGACAGACTATTCAGTGTGCGTGTAAAGGCTAAGGAAAAATGAGCAGTAACCAGAGATAAGGATCCAATATAGTACTCTGTGGACAGTTAATAGACTCCATAACTCTCTAATAATAGGTTGGGAGTTTGATAACCATCAACTATTTGTAATTGTTCAAGTCCTAAAGTAAACAGTAACTTCAAGTCTGCTTAATGATCTCAGATTTAATGGGCGAGTTTGCAAGTTGGTAATTATACTCTGCAGGTTGGTTTCGTAGATGTGCAATATTTCAATGTACTTAATGATGATTAGGCCTAGTTTTAAATATTGTAAACTAAGGAGAGTCTTGTGTGTGTGTGTGTGTGTGTGTGTGTGTGTGTGTGTGTGGAATTGCGTAAAATTCTTTCAAGTCAATCTTTTAGATAGACATCACAGGTTGGGGGAGATCAAAATTAAAAAACGTTAATCCTTAGTGCAAAATATTTGAGAGAGAGAGAGAGAGAGGAGAGAGAGAGAGAGAGAGGAGAGAGAGAGAGAGAGAGAGAGAGAGAGAGAGAGAGATTAGTTGATGTCGGTATTGCACGACTCAGTCAAATCGTATATATATATATATATATATATATATATATATATATATATATATATATATATATATATATATATATTTAATAATTTGTAAATGTCGTATTCGTATATTAGGCAAAACATGAAATTGAAGTATAATTTAGACTGCCGTGACTGTCATTTTTATTTGGGGTCCGTTACTAAACTGACAAAGAGCTAATGCAGAAACTGAAATTAACTCAGTTTAAAAAAAAAAAAAAAAACGTCACGATTTAAACTTAACAGAATGGTAACATACGAGGAACAGACTGCTCAAGACGTAATGGGCCACAAAATTGTAGAGCCCAAGGCGTAAGGCTAGACCGAGCAGAGCGGATTTCATGGCAAAACTGAGTCCTTTTCTAAAAGTATATCTAAATATATAATGTAGAGGTTTACAATGATATCCTCCATTTGTCCTGTTTGCTAATCTATATACTTTTAATGTTAAAGGGACTATAGCCCAACCTTGTGTGTGTATGTGTGTGTCAAATTACATAATGATTAGGCCTACACAAAAATAGGATTAATTTACTTTTTCACTTTAAGAGCTGTTTTTCTGGTCCTATGCAGCAGGGGAATCATACTCTCTACATGACTTTCACAGCCATTTTATCGTGTGCATCCCAAGGCATTCAGCATTTCACACGGCATATTGCTCGTTTATTGCTAAATCCACATTATCGAAGCACTTACAGAACAAGTAAGTCTTGTTCTTTTCCTTACAGACAAACTGTACTGTTTTCGAACAGTTCCCTTCCCAAAAGAGTTAATAAAGGCTTAGTCATGCAAAACATCTTAATGTTATGTCATATGACCAACGATTTGTCCATCACAAACCACAGGGAGACAAAAAACAACGGTTAATGTATCACGCAATACAGACTCTCACGACCGATGTGTATATCGTAAGTGAAATTAATTGTCCTTTTAAGGAATCCATGATGTGTGATTTAAGTAAGATATCCCAATGAAGATATTATAAAGGATTTGGAATAAATTCATCCAAGATATGAATAAGTAGGGAGGTTAATTCAATAAAATGGAACAAGATTACATACATCTGGCACCCGCTGTTCGTCTTGCAAGTGGCTATACGTCACAGATGGTAATGTAGAAAGTTGCATGAATATGGAAAATGGTAGGCGCGTTGCTGTTGTTTTTATTACTGATGCTAATACTGTCCTAGTGGTTTACTCTTTTAAGCCTTCTAAGGGAAAAATGTTGTATAAGAAGAAATATTATTTCAGATTTTATAAACATATATTCTGGTTTCCTACAAATTTACTTCTTTATTTTATGTTTCTTTTATTCTCTGATTTCTTCTGTTCTCCTTTTGATTAAAAAATGGGCTTTGTTTTCTATTTTTTGGAAATGGCTTTGAAACTGATTCCAAAAAATAGTTTGTTCCCTTAGATTAATAATAATAAAAACAACAACAATAAAACTTATAATAAAAATATTCTTATTAAGATGCTTCTAGATAGCAGGAATTTTGGGCTGCTTATAAAAGGATATTTTCTTCATCCCTTAAGTAAGAGATTTACCTAATTTTTCATGTCATCATCTAAGCCTCTTGTTTAAGGTCAATGACTAGGATACTGCGAATACTATATCCCTTAAGAAAAAAAGAAATCAAATTAATATAAATCCTACTACAGATTATTTCTTTAAAAAAAGACTGCACTAAAAATGTATTTTTTGTTTCATATTCTATGAAGAGACTATGAACCTCGTTTGCATAAAAATCTTGTCTTGGATGAAAGAAAGAAACATGGAAGCTACTCTGGCACAAGACCAACATAACCTAATAATGGTATTTAAATGCTGATGTCCACCTAGTGACACAATACCGGTCATATTTGCATTAGCAATAATGAAGCACACGTGGATAGGGAAAGCAGATTGCAAATTAAACATGAGCTTATAGAAAACTAAAGGGTGGGCCCCTAATGTGACAAACCTGATGAAAATCTTGTGTTAGATGCCTCCTCTTCTACCTGCTTGTTTCTGGTTACTGTTACGTATTACGTTTCATTACTCATGAGGCGTTTTTTTTTCACTTTCCTTTCTGGTTTAATCCAATGCTTCGTTTTCTCTACACTTTTTTGGTTTATTTTGGGACTGGATCAGTAAACATAAAAAAATAAAAAACAGTTGTTCTTTGAGCTGTCTTTAAGAACATTCAAGAGACGTATTCAAAAGAAAATATTACAAATAGAAAGTCCCTGCAAACTGTTTAGATAACATTTTGTTCAACGAGCTTGAATAAAGTAGTTAATACTGATAACCGTAGTAAATGACCTTTTAATAACTTTACTTACTTATTTTAAGGGATGCTTGTCTGGTTCTGTACAGCAGGGGGACCCTAATCTCTACAGGACCTCCACAGTCACCAATTAAATTTATTTTCTTTAAAACATCCAGGTAGTAGGTTGGCCAGGGCCCCAGCCACCCGTTGAGATGCTACCGCTAGAGAGTTATGGGGTTCTTTAACTGGCCAGAAGTACTACATTGGATCCTCCTCTCTGGTTACGGTTTATTTTCCCTTTGCCTATACATACACCGAACAGTCTGGCCTATTCTTTACAGATTCCCCTCTGTCCTCATACTCCTGACAACACTGAGATTACCAAACAATTCTTCACTGTAATTGTTCAGTGGCTACTTTCCTCTTGGTAAGGGTAGAAGAGACTCTTCAGCGATGGTAAGCAGCTCTTCTAGGAGAAGGACACTCCAAAATCAAACCCTTGTTCTCTAGTCTAGGATAGTACCATAGCCTCTGTACCATGGTTTTCCACTGTCTTGGGTTAGAGTTCTCTTGCTTGAGGGTACACTCGGGCACACAATTCTATCTACTTTCTCTTCCTCTAAGTTTTCATAGTTTATATATGAAATACTTATTTTAATGTTGTTATTGTTCTTAAAATATTGTATTTTTCCTTATTTCCTTTCCTCACTGGGCTATTTTCCCTGTTGGGACCCCTGGGCTTATAGCATCCTGTTTTTCCAACTAGGGTTGTAGGTTAGCAAGTAATAGCAATGTTAATATAATATCCTTTAACGACCGTTAGTTATTTTCATGACATTTGAAGCGTGCTTTTCATGGTCCTGCCGGCGGCGTTACACGGAAAGCCCGCAGCCCTGCAGGATCCTCAAGATTCGGTTATTCATATTCTTTAAGTATTTGGAAAATGACAAAGATGGTCTATGTTGAATGCCAAATTCACTTGATCATAACTGTTAGTAAACATGCGGGTATTGGGCAGTCAACACAGACAGTTATTATTACTAAAGTAAATATCAAGATCTTACATCATATGAATACATATAGCGAGATATTATATGAAATTCCAAAGCTTCTTTTCTTTATCACTGCTTTTAAGTAAAAGCCATAAGCTTGTGCACTGGAGAAATAGTGGACTTCTCCATGCTAATACCCGATGCACTATAATCATCCCATCAATTAAAACTGAACTCGGGAACAAGCGTAAAAAAAAAAAGCATCGTTGCCATCCTTCGTGAGTGGCTTTGTTAGAAAAAATGGGAATTGTTACATAATGTGACAAAATTTATTCAACTTCAAACATGGAACTAGGTTACGAACGCATAAGAAATCTAAAGAGTAACTCTTATATTTCCTATTGATGGATCGTTTACATTTTTATAATGCAGAATGCTAAAGCTACCATAAAGACATAATGACAGTTATTTTCTTTAAAACATCCACACACGAAGGATTGGCCTACCAATGCACCAATTCTTGTATCGGAGTTTGATACCGGAAGATACACTTAAACCTGTTTATAAAAGTTTATGAATTTCACATGACACATCGCCATTCGGTTTCGGGTGTTCTCTTGATATTCTAAATGGATGCAGCCTTCAGAAGACATCAAAATAGCCTGGCAAAGAATTGTCTTGTCAGTGCACAAATCACAATACAGTCGAATTATTTTGGTAAGGTAAAATAGTTAATAAATGAAGCTTAACACACTTTCATGTGTTGATTCTGTAAAAAATTTTGTGTAAGATGTTTTCTAAATTTCTTGGTTTTATTTGTAACGTAGGCTACCTCCCACTAACCTCTCTCTCTCTCTCTCTCTCTCTCTCTCTCTCTCTCTCTCTCTCTCTCTCTCTCTCTCTCTCTCTCTCTCTCTCTCTCTCTCTCTCTCTCTCTCTCTCTCTCTCATGTATACATGAGAAACATCTGGTAATAATGAGTAGATGCATCTGATAATGTTGAAATTTAGGAAACATACTAAAGATTTCCAACGAACCTTAACGTACTGCACATAATTTGAATTATTCAAAATATAATTAAAATCTTTATAGTAGTTTCTTAAACCATGGAAAAATTACATTCACTATTACTAAAGAGAAAGGCATATCTTTAAATTACATTAATAGAAGACTAAGCATGTGACTATGAGGTGTTACCATCTTACTAAAAATATATGGATTGGGATGGTTTAATCTAAACTAGTCAGCCCTACAATACACATTCTCTTTACGTCTTTATATAATAGAAAACGACTCATTTTGTACTGGAAACTACTCAAATATTTATTTCCATAGACGTCATGAGCTTTGTATTCAGTTTATGAACTCTAATTAGTACTACTAATTTAATAGTAAGAATTTTTATGTTACGTCAAACTTGTTGATCAGAACAAATCACGACAGATAACGTTAATATCTGACGCAACCATGGAAATCCTATCACTTGAACATGCATTAGTGATTTTGTTTATACGTGCACGCATATAGTAAAATCAGTACTGTCTGAATTGTGCTGCTTAGGAAAAGCCAGTGCATTGGACCTTTATTGAGCTTTATCCCTGGGAAACTTCTTAGGCGGACCCTTCGATTCCTTCGAAGGAAGATATACCTGCCAAATGTCAAATGATCTTTTTACCTTGAGGAAACTGTCCATTATGTTTTCATTCCTTTAGGATACCGAAAAAGGATCAAGGGCATCCTTGGCGAGAAGTGAAAAATTCCAAATGACAGGTGATACTTTGGACTTGTGGTCCAAACTGTATCATTTACTAATGTTAGAAAAAAAAAAAAACTGGAAAAAAGACCAATTATCAACTCTTAGGGGTCAGTAGAAGGAATTAAAGACGAAGAATACTTGAGTGAATTGTTAAATGACGGGAAAATGGAGAAGGTTTGAGGGTGAATTACAGGATGCAATAAGCGATCGTTTAGCAGCATACAAAACAATGATTAAGTTAATTCAAGAAAAACTTGGAAGGGAAAAGGAAAAAAAATAAAAAAGAAAATGAAGTATCATTTGAAAAAAGTAGGTAAAACAAAAAATTTAATAAAGAAATAGGTCCCTGAAGAAAAAAAAATAATAGAAAAGATGCAAATATCAAGATGTCTGAAGAGGGTGCAGATACTACCGCTAGAGAGTTATGGGACCTTTTGACTGACCAGACAGTACTACATTGGATCCTTCTCTCTGATTACGGTTCATTTTCCCGTTGCCTACGCACACACTGAATAGTCTGGCCTATTCTCTAAAAATTCTCGTCTGTCCACATACACCTGACAACACTGAGATTGCCAAATAATTTTGTCAAATAATTGTTTAGTGGCTACTTTCCTCTTGGTGAGGATAGAAGTCAATCTTTAGCTATGGTAAGCAGCTTTTCTAGAAGGACACTCCAAAATCAAACCATTGTTCTCTATTCTTGGGTAGTGTCATAGC
>NC_090752.1:51564464-51567507 GCF_036898095.1 Palaemon carinicauda
TGTTCAACACACATATCTACCAGTCTCTCACCACTCTCATTTTCACCTGGTACGCCATACTTCCCAATGACACCTTCTACCTCTCCAGCGCCCACTCTAGCATTTAAGTCACCCATAAAAACTACATAATTCCTTCTACCCAGTCCTTCTACACACCTAGTTAATTCATTCCAGAACTCATTCCGCTCTTCTTCACTTTTCTCACTACCTGGCCCATACGCAATGACAAACCCCCAACATTCCCTACCCAACCTAACCCTTACCCACATTAACATA
This sequence comes from Palaemon carinicauda, assembly GCF_036898095.1. Lineage (NCBI taxonomy): Eukaryota > Metazoa > Arthropoda > Malacostraca > Decapoda > Palaemonidae > Palaemon > Palaemon carinicauda. The sequence continues at coordinate 51,564,741 of NC_090752.1, forward strand.
GATGATATCTCCTTCCATTCCACTACTTTACCTGTCATCCATTCACTCAGCAATAAAGCCACACCCTCTCTCGCTCTTCCCCTTTCAATCCCAGACACTCTACCAGACATTTCACCAAATATCACTTCACCCTTTCCTTTCATCTTTGTCTCACACAAGGCCAATACATCCATCCTTCTACTTCTAAACATACTTCCAATCTCACATCTTTTACTCTCTATCGTACTACATCCACGCACATTCAAACACCCCAAAACTAGAGTGCAGGGAGCAGTCACTCTCCCCCCAGCTCCATCTCTTTGTTGCTGTCTCACAGGATTTTTTTATACAGGAGAGGGGGTTCCCGTCCCTTTTAGTCGCCTCTTACGACACGCAGGGATAACGTTGGCGCTATTCTAATTGTATATATATATATATATATATATATATACAGTATATATATATATATATATATATATATTTATATATATATAATAAATAAATATATATACACAGATATATACACACACATATATATATATATATATATATATATATATATATATATATACATATATATATTATATATGTATATATATATATATATATGTATATATATATATATATAAACATATATAAATAATGTGTGAGAATATATATATATATATATATATATATATATATATATATATATATATATATATATATATTTATCTATATATATATATGTATATATATGTATATTTATATACAGTATATATATATATCTATATAAGTTATAGTAAAATTATAACTTATCAATGATGTCAACATGTTTAAATTTCCCAGAAAATAAATATACATTAGAAACAATGGATCTCTTGGAAATGACACTGGAACCTCACAATCCTTGTGAGCAAAGCATGGGAGGTTTTGCGGAGCCTGTAGGTCTACTTACTGAGTCATCAGCAGCCATTGCCTAGCCCTCCCTGGTCCTAGCTTGTGTGGAGAGGGGACTTGAGCACTGATCATATGTATATATGGTCAGTCTCTAGGGTATTGTCACTGTCTCTTGCCATTCATGAGCAAAAAAGAAAAGAGAAAATTGGAGCTATCATAAGATAGGTAAAAATAATTTGGTAAGAAAACGTTTTCTCTTATCAATATTTCATTTCTAATTTCTCTCAAAATCACGAAAATTAATCTGGGAATCAGTTCTGCAGGCTATTCTCTTGAGAGAGAGAGAGAGAGAGAGAGAGAGAGAGAGAGAGAGAGAGAGAGAGAGAGAGAGAGAGAGAGAGAGAGAGAGAGAGAGAGAGGGATGAACATTGTCGATTTTAAAACATCAAACCCCACGAAGGTTTAAATTGAGAGAGAGAGAGAGAGAGAGAGAGAGAGAGAGAGAGAGAGAGAGAGAGAGAGAGAGAGAGACGAACACTGTCAACCTTAATACATCAAACCTCACGAAGGTTTAAATTGAGAGAGAGAGAGAGAGAGAGAGAGAGAAGAGAGAGAGAGAGAGGAGAGAGAGGAGGAGAGAGAGAGAGAGAGAGAGAGTCGATTTTAATACATCAAACCTCAGGAAAGTATAGATTCCAAATCAATGTAATGCACAATTAATTAAAACCTGGTTCTTGTTATCTCCTCCAAGAGACGAAATTAGTCACGAAAAGTCCTTGGTTCAATCTTGAGATAAAAAAGAGATTGATTCATTTTAATAAGATCTTCGATATCGGAGAAACTGCCTGGAGGCTGAGAAAGAATTTGAAAAGCTCTCACTCTTAACAGAGGTAGTATATTGATTGATTGATTACCTTTAGGTTAATGAGAAAACTGATATTGGTTAATAATTTCTCTTGGCGGGCTCGTGAAAATCTAAAAAAATGGCATTAGTTTTTTTCCCTTTTTATAAAATGTCAAATGAACGCAGAGAGATTTTCCAATAGTATTAATAATTTTTCCCCTTTTTATAAAATATCAAGCGGACACAGTGAGATATTCCAATTGTATTAATTTTTCAATAATCATAATTTAATAATTTCAATAACTATAATAATGATAATAATAATAATAATAATAATAATAATAATAATAATAATTTCAATAATGATGTTAATAATCCCCCTTTTTTTACGAAATATCAAACAAAAGCATAGTGAGATGTTCCTGCCACAATTACGCCCCTGGTCTAGGTCACATTTAATAGAAGCCAAGCCATCCCCTTGCCATCCTTGTATGCCCTCCCCCCCCCCATTTATCCTCAGTCGCTAATTTTCATACCACATTCAATCATCTTGGCGAACAAGGCACGCCAGATTTCTAATAGCGTAGTTAATATCAGGAATGCATTATGAAGGGTCATGTCGGATGGGGTCACCGGTGCAGGGCGGGGTCAATGGGGGAGGAGCTAGACGGGGATAGGGAGGAGCTAGACAAGGGGTGGGGAGGAGCTAAACAGGGAGTGGGGAGGAACTAGACAGGGGGTGGGGAGGAGCTAGACGGGGGTGGATGGGAACCAAACACAACTAATAGCTTAGTTAATATCTGGAATGCATTATGAAGGGTCAGGTCGGGTAGGTCATCGGTGCAGGGCGGGGTCGGGTGGGAGGAGCTAGACGGGGGTGGGGAGGAGCTAAAAGGGGGGCTGGAGCTAGATGAGGGTGGGGAGGAGCTAGACGGGGGGGGGGGTGGGGAGGAGCTAAACAGGACTAATAGCTTAGTTAATATCAGGGATACATTATGGAGGGTCAGGTCAGATGGGGTCACCGGTGCAGGGCAGGGTCGGGTGGGAGGAGCTAGATGGAGGTGG
>NC_090752.1:51575507-51585507 GCF_036898095.1 Palaemon carinicauda
ATATATATATATATAAATTTATACATATGTATGTATGTGTATATATATATAGCATATATACCTACATACATATATATATATATATATATATATATATATATATATATATATATATATATATATAAAGACATACATACATGTACATACATACATACATACATATATATACACATACATACATACATACATACATATATATACACATACATACATGTATATACACATGTCAGTCCTATAACTACTTGGTCTCTTGCCGTCCTTCGAGCAGAGAGGAGAGGGAGTAGTCATACCCTGGTGAGAGGGGGTTGCATGTATATGCATATCTAAATATTTAGCCGTCATTTTTGACGGGTTACATACATTAGTTTACATATATTATTTACAAGCCTTTATGGGAAATTTTGATGCTTTTTGATTTGCTTCCCTCTATGTTGTTAGGTCACGCAAGGTATATTTCCTTAAATATTTTTTGGTTTTCTGTGTGACGTAAGATATTATGTTCTTTATTTTCTTGTCAACTTCAGATGTTAACCATTCTCCTTAATTACGAAAGATAAGAAGTTTTGCACATTATTTATGGTTTTAAAGAACATTCAAGGTAATATAGAGAGCTGCATCACTGAATATTGCGCCACTTGCAAACGCATCACGCTGTCAAATGCTGTCACGTGGTTGCACATTAAGGAGAGTCATTGCCCTCGAGAAATTGCGCCTGCGCAGTAAGGTTTGTTCTCTTCTCTTTCCTACTTCAGCATTAATGGATTCTGGCTCGTCCCTCGTTTTTTCGCAAATTCATTTTAATGACATCGTCTTGGTCAAGTAGTTTGCTTGGTGCTTTAAACTATGATTTCTACTTTGTTCGTTTTAGATTCAGATTCAGGCGAAATTATTATTGGTTTATTGTTCGATTCAGATTCAGACAACATTTTTATTGTTCGATTCAGATTTAGACAACATTTTTATTGTTCGATTCAGATTTAGACGAAGTTTTTATTGTTTTATTGTTCGAATCAGATTCAGACGAAGGTTTTAGTTTTGTTGTTTAATTGTCGTTTCCGATTCAGACGAAGTTTTTATTGTTCGATTCAGATTCAGACGAAGTTTTTATTGTTTTATTGTTCGATTCAGATTCAGACGAAATATTTATTGTTTATTGTATCATAAGATAACGTTCGACGATCAACATTAATGTTATGTAGTTCGTAAGTCTGTCTGTCTGTAGATTTTTTACGTATTATCTATCTACCTGTCTATCTGTATATGTATACATGTACGTAGATGATTAGGTGTTTGCGTTGACGGAGAAACACATGCTATTATATTTTTGTTATGTATTTTTCGTGCATTTTTAAGCATTTGTACTCATGTAAAAAGCTGGACAATTACCCCTTTAAGTATAATTTTTCTTGAGTAGTTTTACCCAGATAACATTCAAGTCACGTTTTTCTCTTACATTGTGTTTACCAGTAATTCTCTCTCTCTCTCTCTCTCTCTCTCTCTCTCTCTCTCTCTCTCTCTCTCTCTCTCTCTCAGCTAGAAGTTTGAAACAGTGTAGTCCATTTTCATTTGTTTCAACCGTAGTTCTTCTTTAATGGGTTATTTTTTATTTATATGCGAGAGAGAGAGAGAGAGAGAGAGAGAGAGAGAGAGAGAGAGAGAGAGAGAGAGAGAGAGAGAGAGAGAGAGGGGTCTGCTTACTTTCACAATGGATTGTTCAGTGCCTCAGTGTTTCTCAGTGTGGTTTTCCTTTCCTACTTTCTTTTTTATGTTATGAATCAAATCCTTTTAATCCTTGATGGTAGTTTTCCTACTTTTATTTTTTGTCATAAACTAAATCCTTTCAATCCTTGGTGGAACTAAAGTCTGAATAAATGGATTGAAAGTGCATTCATTTAACGCGGCTATACAGAAAAGACACTGATTTAGACGAAAACAATTTATGAAGGATGATAACAAGCCATGATTCATTGGTCGCCAGGGATCGACGCAGTTATCGAATTTGTTAAAAAAAAAAATATGCAAGACTTTCAAGGGTTAACCCGACCAATTTGTGAAACCAGGGTTCCCAACCTGGGATATATGTATTGTACCCCAGTGGTACAGTTTTACTCTTCAGGGGGTACATTGCGTGGAGAGAATAGGTAATACTTAGTAATATCTGGCAACTCTTTCCTCCGGCTACAAGCTGATTGGTTGAAGAATGTATTACGTCACTGAGCTAATCGCAGGAGAGCTGAGAGAGAATCCCGCGAAATTTGAAATTGGAGCAGTAATTTTTGTCTTCTGGGAGGGTTTTTAACTGTATAGATTCTGGCTGAGCAAAGATCTGGTAGTTAATTTAGTGGTCTGGAAGCGTTTTAAACGTTATAGAGCCATTACTGCTTATTACGTGATGTAATCTGCTTTGAGATTGAATAATGAAATTATATCACAATATCAGTTTCGTTGTTTATCTTTTTCATCTCCAACTTTAGGTTTGCACAGCTCAGATAGAAATCATTTCCATATACAGAATTCATTCAAACGGAAATATCTTCATTTAACTTTGAAAATGGTGTGCAGTTTAATTATCCGAAACTACTTGCTGCAAGTGTGCAAGAGCGTGGCCGGCCGTTGGGGGCCAGACAATCTGCAAAAAAAAGAAAAAAAAGTAAGTCGGATTTTTTTTTTCTATTTCCTGTACGTCGGAAGCAATGTATTCAGAAGTTTTCTCATATACGTTTATTTGTATCATAAAGCACAAATTCTCAAAAGTGGAATTTTAATTGTATTCGTAAACAATCCCCAAACTTGAAAGTTTCCAACAGTTTATTTTTTCTTGTACGTCTGAAGTCTTTAGTTTGTAGTCTTACTTATTAGCAAAAAGGCCAGGCCGCTGCCAATAATTGTGGAAACCGCTGCCTTGAAGTTGGACTATTCAGTAGTCTCCTCTTGTGCAACAGTCCTTCCTGTTCTGCAATCACTATTCAAGTGTCTATCATAATCCACAATCATGCGGTTTTTGGCAGCAGTCATTTGAATACTTGAGTCATCTACATCGTATAATGCACACGTATCAGTTTGCATTCAACAACAGCGGTTCATTTCTGCATGCCATTCGATCATTGTCTAATGGCCCTTGTGTGCATTGCCTTGCAATTGCAATCAAGTTTCTGAGTCATCCATTAGCAGTCAGGTTGTCCTCTTTCTACTGGCTGGATGATTGCAAGAGCCTGTGTCTGGCCACAGGCTAGGGAATCTACAACAACAACAACAACAACAGGTTGGCTCTGGTTTAATCTCTGCCTGATTCCCACAGGCACGCTTGGAGAGACGAGATTCATATTTGGGAAATAGCCAACAGAGGAATAATAGAGGCTCTTGTCATCCGAATATTTTCATTCGAAACCAGAACTTGGAAGAAATCGTAATTTTCCTTTTTTTATAAATGCTTTCTGCCTTCGCTATGCAAAGAGTATGCATTCACCCTGCCCGATTAGTTTATTTGTTTTTGTTTGTGAACAACTTTACACAAAAACTACTGTACCAGTTTTGATCAAACTTGGTAGTCATGTTGGCTATGGTTCAAGGATGAATTTGTAAAATTTTGGATAAAGTACATCAAAGTACAAGGACGCAGCAGTACTTTGAAAATAACCGCAAAGCTCTGAAGTATTTAAGAAAAAATGAAATAATTTATCATCAGCCCAACTTACTTTTGATTGTTGTTATTATTGTTTATTTCACTTATTTTGAAATTTTTAGTTGAAATTTGAACTACCCAATGTGGGTTAAAGTGTTAACACACACGCGCGCGCGCACGCACACACACACACACACACACACACACACACACACACATTCTTCTAGTTTTATCTTAATCATGCCACAGAATATTTTTTGCCATTTCTAATCCTTGGGTGATTAGATCAGTTAGATTTATGTATTTGAGATACCTTAACGCAAGGGTTTGCGTATCACCATGATCAGCGAAACTGTACTAGTCAGGCTTCCCATAATAGCTTGGTTTGCTGTGCGCGATCTGACTAAAGTCTCACAACATTACCATTCAGCAGTCCCCTAACGTGGTGATGAAAACTGGCCACATCCCAGACATGAAAAAGGACATGTCTGAGACCTTTGTCCTGCAGTGGACTAGAACTTCTGCATTTATTGTTGTAGACTAGAGTAATCACTGAATGCCATTAAACTAACTATGCTACGTATATGAAACTTTTTTTTTTTTCTTCATAAACTTTTTAAAGGTGAAAATCTCAGTAACTGTTGTTGTTATTTACGCCAATGCCACCCATTAGGGAGGTGGAGATGTACTATTTTGTGCAAATAAATTTAATGAACTTCTTTTTTATATTTATTATTTATTCCATCAACACTTGTCAAGTCCAATTGAGAAAATGTAAATGCGTCTTTGGAAGGAGAGAGAGAGAGAGAGAGAGAGAGAGAGAGGAGAGAGAGAGAGAGAGAGAGAGGAGAGAGAGAGATAGAGAGAGAGAGAGAGAGAGAGAGAGAGATTTTGTTATATATATACTTATCTTTTCACACGAAAAAGGAAGGTGACGCTCTCTTTTAACGAGAGAGAGAGAGAGAGGAGAGAGAGAGAGAGAGAGAGAGAGAGAGAGAGAGAGAGAGAGAGAGAGAATTTTGTTCTATATATATTCATCTTTTCACACGAGTAAAGTTACAGAAAGGAAGGTGACGCTGTCTGTTTTAATGAGAGAGAGAGAGAGAGAGAGAGAGAGAGAGAGAGAGAGAGAGAGAGAGAAATACTCATTCCTTATTACTTATTCCATAATACCTCTTTTTCTTTTATATCCTACAGGTCGAGTAGACGAAAGAGAACTGAAATCGTCTTTCCAACGCCTTGGGGTTCACATCACCGACGAAGAATCTCAGAAGTTACTGCAGAGGTGAGTGAAGACGTCACACCAGTAATCGGATATTTTTTTTTTTATTTCTCTCTCGTATGTTTTACATCTTTGCATAATCTACTCTCTTTGTGATTGGCTTCTTCCTTTTGGAGCCTTAAATTGATTTCCCTTAAAAAAAAAATTTTCATTGTTTTTTTTTTGTCATTCATAATTATACATTTTATTTAGATTTTTATATCATTCATTTTCTTCATGGCGTGGTTTCATACATATTACTTCATTTGTTTGTATAAATTACGTGTAATTTGGATAAGATTGATTCAGATTTTTCATGATTATTATTTTCTATGATTAGTAGTGTTATAAACTGGAGGGTATGATTTATGCTTATAATTATATACGCTCTTCCTGAACGATGTGTTTTGTAAGCGATGTGCTTGAAGCCTTTAATTTTCCAAATCCATTGATATAAAAAAGTATTCTTTGTATTTTAATATATTTTTTTTTTCGATCAAAATATCTTCTGAAGCGCATTTATAAAAGGTATTGCAATTTTATCCATTCTGTGCAAATCCTATAGTTGATTTGATAATGCTATCTATTGGTCTCAACGTCCATGGTTATATTTTCCATCCTTCAGGATGTCTCGGACAAACAAGAGGATTTCCATGATGTCATGAAATTCATATCAGAATAGAAACCTTTATCTTTTGAACTTCAAGGAATCTCTTTGCGTGATATGAGTAACTAAATTCAGGGAAAGAATAAAGGCTTTACAGTGAACCCTCGCTACTTCGCGGTTCGACAATCGCGGATTCACCACTTCGCGGGGTTTTTCCATAACCCATATATATATACATATCGCGGATTTTCCGGAAAATTCGAAAATACCGCGAAATCTGAAGACCCCCAAATACGATATTTTGTTACCTGTAATTCCATTAATACTGTAATTAGTAATATCTGCTCTTACTGATTGTTCATTGCATTACATATGATATATAATTCAGCACAGAAAGAAATAAAACACGAAAAGAGAATGTGATCATACGATAATTCAGTACGTAGTAAAATTAAATCGAACATGAAACGCAAATCAGATGCAGTCATACCATATTAGAATGGTGTGTACTGTAATGGATGTGCTTCTTTTCCATGAATCTTTTGTATGTATACGTACGTAGTACAGTACTGCATCCAATAATATTCTTTGTTGCAAAAATCTCATTTCGAATAAGCGTACGAGAGAGAGAGGCGTAAAATAGCGTACGTAAAGCTGAATTATTATTGTTATTATTATTATTGTTGTTGTTGTTAATAATAAAATTATTATTGTTATTATTATTATCATTATTATTATTATTATTACTGTACAGTATTATTATCATTATTTATTATTATTACGGTATTGTACTTAATCTACGTACGTTCAGTATGCGCAGGGCATCTTCTATGAGTAGGTAACCAACGCATCATAGTACTGTAAGACGGGTTGTGATTGGTTCAAGCGCTGATAGATGACGAATCAGAACTCAAGTTTTGTTATCTAGCCTGTGATTGGTGTTTTGCCCGCATCTTCTACCCGCAGCATCAAAGTTCTCGCGGGGCTGGATCGTTCACTCTCTGTTACCCGCGTATCGCTGAGTAGACGTTCTTAAGTTTGTGAAGTTTAATCTGTGCTGTGTGCGACCTTTTTAAGTTGAACTTTTTGTTACAGTACTGTACGTAAATCCTACTGTAATGGCTCCCAAGCATTCTGCTTCTCTTAAGGCTGGTAGTGAGCCTAAACGCCACCGAAGGATGATGACGATAGCTGAGAAGGTTACGCTTCTCGACATGTTAAAAGATGGTAGAAGTTACGCGGCCGCCGGCCGCCATTTTGGCATCAACGAATCCACCGTTCGCTATATCAAAAAGGACGAGGCGAACATTAGAAAGACGGCTGCAATCACCTTTAGCAGATCAGCGAAGCGAGTCGTTACAACGCGTAATAAAACGATCGTACGCATGGAAGGTGCTTTAGCTGTGTGGATTGCCGACTGCCGGAAGAAGAACATAGCGTTGGATACGAACACCATCCAAACAAAGGCTTTGAGTTTATATGAGAATTTTGCTGCAAAGGAACCTAAAGACGACGACGGCAACCATGCTGAAGATGATGATGATGCAGATGATCCTCAACCAGGGACATCCACTGATTCCCAGCCTCAGAAACGTTTTTCCGCAAGCAAAGGATGGTTCGCGAAGTTTCAGAAACGCTTCGCCCTGAAAAGCGTTTCCCTGCATGGGGAGTCTGCTTCCGCTGACACTGCCGCTGCTGAAACTTACGTGAACCAGACGTTCAAGAATATTATCGCCGAAGGTGGATACAAGCCGGAACAAGTCTTTAATATGGATGAGACTGGCTTGTTTTGGAAAAGAATGCCGTCGCGAACTTTCCTGTTCAAAGAGAAAGCCAAAGCCTCTGGCTTTAAGGCATTCAAGGATCGCGTTACCCTCGTGATGTGTGGCAATGCTGCTAGATTTTTGTTAAAGCCGGGGCTTATTTATAAGTCGAAAAATCCTCGCGCTTTGAAAAATAAAAATAAGAATCTCCTTCCCGTGTACTGGATGCATAATCAAAAAGCATGGATTACGAAGATGCTGACCTCCAACTGGTTCCACCAGTGTTTTATCCCGCAAGTCAGTAAATATCTCTTAGAGAAGGGCTTGCCATTCAAGATCCTTCTCCTTATGGATAACGCTGGTGGACACGCAACTGACCTGTCGCATGAGGGCATTCAGGTTGAGTTCCTGCCACCCAACACCACGTCATTAATTCAACCGATGGACCAGGGGGTTATCAGGGCGTTCAAGGCCCTCTACACGAAGAATACCTTGGCGGACCTCGTTGCGTGTGTGGATGCTGCCCAAGATGACGAGGATGAAGATTTTAACTTGAAGGCGTACTGGCGGCAGTACACCATAGCCACGTGCCTGCAGAATATTCAGAAGGCACTTCAAGAGATGAAACCTGCAACCGTGAATGCGAGCTGGAAGAAGTTGTGGCCCGATATTGTTTACGACGACAAGGGATTTACTCCGTCGGAAATCCAACACTCTGCAATACGGAAATCTGTGCAGTTGGCTGCCATAATTGGAGGTGACGGGTTTGGCGACATGACGACTGAAGACGTCGACGAGTTGTTGGACTGCCATTCCCAGCCCCTAACTGACGCAGACCTCGTAGACCTGACGAAATCGGCAAGTGAGGAAGAGAGTGATACCCAGGAAGAGACCCAAGAAAATGTCGAAGAAACGGGCTTAACATTAGAACGGCTTGCCAAGGCCTGCAACCACGCGAAGGAGTTGAAAGAAATGTTGCAAGAGTGGGACGAGGATATGGTTCGCTCGATGCAATTCTGCAACAAGGTTGATGACATAATGACTCCCTACAAAATGCTCTTGGATCGAAAAAAGAAGCAGCGGCAACAACTTCTGGTCACAATGTTCTTCCAGCCTCGCAAAAAAGAGCCAGTTCCTCCTGCTAGTACGCCTTCGGAAGAAATTGAAGTTTCCCAGGAAGAAGTTGAAGAGGTGTCCCAGGAAAAGACACCTCCGTCTGAAGAGACGTAAAATACTATCATTGGCTGCACAGTAGAACACATCATCAGCTTCATCATCATCATTTCTACTGTGCAGCAAATTCATCGCCATCACCATTCAAGTTTTTCTTCAACTTCTTTCGTGGTGAGTACAGTAACAATCTTTATTTTTTACTTTAATATTCTTACTGCCTGTTTTATAGTTTAGTAATGTACGTACTGTATGCATTAAGTTAAAGGGAAGGTTTTAAAAGTCTACATGTTGTAACCTATCATATTTTTTTTGTTTAAATTTACATTTACGTACGTAAAACAATCTCTCTCTCTCTCTCTCTCTCTCTCTCTCTCTCTCTCTCTCTCTCTCTCTCTCTCTCTCTCTCTCTCTCGTAAATTGTTTTCCTGCTTTGCTACGTACAATACTGTATAATTTATATTTGTAAGGTAACATATTTTGTAAATGCTTTTACTGTAAATACTGTATGTACTGTATCATTATTTATCACTATCATCATGCGCGTTAAATGCCTTGTTTGTTCTGAGCGTGGTTGTTTACTGAGCGTACACGCCGTCGTTTCAGGCGGCGTCATAAAGAAAAACATTTCATTTGGAAGTCCTAAGAAAAATACGTAAACTAAAACATTGGTAATAAACAAATCAACATACAGTACAGTACTGTATAATCAATATAATCGATGCAAAAACTAACCTATACATATATGTGTACTGTACACTAAATGAGTTTGTTTCTTCATTATGATCAGAGATGAACGTAAACAAAACATTGGTTGCCATTTTTTATCGTGCTTTTTAGGTGTTTAGGAAACGCTTGATATAAAATCGCCTTTAATATTTGTGCCTGTTTTAGTTTAGGGTGCTGTAGTACATGCATTAAGTGTTTTGTACATTAAAGGGTGGTTTGTTAACAGTACTACGTACAAGGGAAGGTTTTAAAAGTCCGAATATACATGTTAAATAAATAGGTAAATATGATGTCACTACTTCGCGGACTTTCACCTATCGCGCCCGCGTCTGGAACCTATCTACCGCGATAAACGAGGGTTCACTGTAATTGTGGAACTTTATATTTGGGAAATTTATTATTTCTTAAATTTTTTATCGAAGAATTCAAATATTTTACTGCAATGAATGTAGAATGGCAAAATTATGGCCATTGCCTCCTCCAATGAGGTTGTAAAATGGCCTGCGTTGTTTTTATTTATTTGTTTGTTTGTTTGTTAGTACCAGTTTGTCTGTTATGCACCGGAAGAACCCTTTAAATTTTGGAGGATATCCGGATCAAGATCACGATGCTTATTGCCCTTATTATACATTAGATTAATTAAATGGTCAATATATGAAAAATGGAAAGCTTGGTCCGTAGACTTGAGTAAAATGTTGAAAATGTTCATTATAATAATATAAAAACACTTAACAACCTTAAACCGGATATTTCATATATAGAATATAAAAAGAGTTATGAGACGTAGGACTGAATGAAAAGCTGCTCAAGGTCAACATTAAGGAAGTCAATAAATTACGCCCTAATCA
>NC_090752.1:51590507-51593007 GCF_036898095.1 Palaemon carinicauda
CTTCGTAATATGTTTGGGTAATTTGTTTGAGTTCCGTTATCATTACTCCAGCTGAAATTTTTATTATTGTTGTTGTTGTTGTTTGTGGTGACGGATTGGAGATTTTTCTCAAGTATATGATGATAGAATTCTGCATCTATATAGAATGTTTTTCTTGATTATTATCTTCACCAACGAAGTTGGAAGGAGGTTATGTTTTCGCCCTTTTTGTGTGTTTGTTCGTTTTTGTATGTGTTTGTTGTAAACAGCTTCCTGGCCACAATTTTTTAGTTGTTCATTAATGAAAGTTGCAGGGATTAACTGTTATGTAAAAAGCTCGAAATGGTTGAATTTTGGAAGGTCAAGGTCACGGTCAAGCAAAAATTTCTAATTCACGTAATCAGCCATAAGTTTGGACATCGTTGTCACAGAGACTTCAGACTTTGTTCATATTTGAGTGTATGAAAATCCACGCCAATTATTACATATTAAGGTCAAAGGTCAAAGGCAAGGTCGAGCAAAAAGTTGAGAAATAAGCTGCCACGGCGGAGGTCTCCGCTCTAGTGAGTGCCCCTCTAGTTATATTTGTAATTTTTCATTATATTAATTTTTCTTAAACTTTCTTATTCACAGGTTTGGATTTTATGTAAGATTTTTTCTTTTTCATTGTATTTGGTAGACACCTGCTAGTTGTACTTATCAATTACTTAATGTTTAAAACCAGCTGAAATTCATCTCTCTCTCTCTCTCTCTCTCTCTCTCTCTCTCTCTCTCTCTCTCTCTCTCTCTCTCTCTCTCCAGGATCTAATTATGGGAAATACCCATATTCAGAACACAATTAGCGTCGTCATTATTAATGCTACATTAATATATCGTTAATATTTTACAGTAGTTGTTGTACAGTAGTTTAACAGAACATTGGATCTATCCAATGAACTCGATACTGCCCCAAGGATTTTTAATAAATTGTCCTTTGTAAGTGTTTTTAATAATGGCCAAGATTCCCTACGTTTGTCCCAAGCTTTTTTATATATAAATCGGCATTCGATACTTTGGAAGCTTGCTTAATATTCATAGATTTCTTTTTAAGAATAATGACGAAATATTATATTAATTATTAAAATGTTAGCAGTAGTGGGCTATGGCACCCTAGGAGTACCAGCCGAACTCGGCTGAATCCCTTCGTTAGGTTGGGAGAAGCGAAGAGATTGTATATATATATATATATATATATATATATATATATATATATATATATATATATATATATATATATATATATATATATATATGTATTATAAATATATATATATAAATATATATATATATATATATATATATATATATATATATATATATATATATACATACATACACATACATACATACACATACATACATACATACATACATACTAACTACCCTCCAAAATTGGGGAAGTGCCATGATAAATACACAGAATAGTAGTAGTAGTCAAAGGAAATTCCTTCAGAAAATAAAGGCAACCGTGCTTACCCCACACAAAATGAAAAAAAGGCCGTTAATATCAGAAGTTGTAGTAATAATTCATGCGAAAATTAAGCATTTAGAAACAACAAGGATAAGATTCCCTTTCTATGTACCTGCACACACTAATTTCGTATGATAAATAGGTTACGTAACTTTGTTTTTTGGTTAATGCACGTGACCATAGATAAACGTGATAGCCTCTGATAGCCCTGCCCCTGTACTTTACGTCATTCTCAGAGGATAAGAAACATCTAGGAGGAACTCAAACACAGATTTTATTTGTTTGTTTATTTGTTAATTTGCTTATCATTACCTCACAAACTATAATAAAAAAAAGATAACTTATATATTAAGGTAAAGATAAATTTCAGTACTGAAATTAATGAAATGTTCGATTGGTCAAGCGGAGAATCGTTAAAATCCAGAATTCTGAGAGTACTTCTACAGTAATAGTCATGTCAACAATCCCCCACCCCCCACAGGTTTCCATTAGAGAGAGAGAGAGAGAGAGAGAGAGAGAGAGAGAGAGAGAGAGAGAGAGAGAGAGAGAGAGAGATTTTGCTTTTACTTGAAAGATTTTATTTCAATTATTTTATTATTATTATTATTATTATTATTATTATTATTATTATTATTATTATTGTTGTTGTTATTATTAAAATATGTGAAAACAAACATTGAACGAGTCTATAAAAAATCCATTTTTACGCAAGGTAGAATTCCACTGACTATAATATCGCAAATGAAAAAAAAAAAAAAAAAAAAAAAAAAAAAACCAGGCTGACTACAATAAGCAATATTGTATATTATTTTTTATTCTTTATCAATTGCCAATAAATAAAAGGTAGATACACGTGTAGAACATCAAATGCAGTGGGAAGAACTAACTTTATCTATAGAATTTAACCTTGAAATTGATAGAGGAGAATATTGATAGTGAATGACTTTTGAAGACATTCGCGTGTTTTCAATGGCATTGATCGTTTCATAGCGCATTTTTTTTTTTTTTTTG
>NC_090752.1:51598007-51603007 GCF_036898095.1 Palaemon carinicauda
AAATGTCTATGTAAAACGACGATGTTCAAGACTCGCTTTGCAGATATCGAAAGAATAAGAGTTAAACTACTTTAGTTCATTGGAATGGAATTTAGTGGCAGGACCTTTGTGCCAAAATGCGCGCTCTCTCTCTCTCTCTCTCTCTCTCTCTCTCTCTCTCTCTCTCTCTCTCTCTCTCTCTCTCTCTCTCTCTCTCTCTCTCTCTGTTGCTTTATTTTCTGAAATGCAGGTTGTTTTGGCAATCCTCTTGGCGTCTCTTTCCTTTCGTTTCTTCTCTTTTTTTTTCTTTTTTTTTATTTCCCTCGTCTCATTATGTAACAGATGACGTGATTTGTATTTGACGCTTCGATGTGCGTATAATTTCCTTACTATTATGAAAAAAAGCATGTAGACGAAGATTAAGATATATTTCACTCGTATCTTTATCTCATAGTTAATGCTTCAGAAAGATAAAAAAAAATCTACGTACAAATTAATTGAATTCTTGTATGTTGGTTTCTGGATCTGATAACCTTATTTTATCATTTGCAAATTGGTATAGACGTACATAACACTTATCAGTTTTGCTAAAGCCTTATGTAGTAAATATCAGTTCTGATATATCGCTGTCTAAATATTATAGATCCGTAGTTTTTGCATATTTTATTTCTTCAAAGCAATATCATGCACAAATAATTACTGGACTGTAATTGTTCAGTTGCTACTTTCTTCTCAGTAAGGGTTGAAGAGACTCTTTAGCTACTACGGTAAGCAGCTTTTCTTGGAGAAGGACAATAGTCTTGAGTAGCGCCATAGCTTGTTTACCATGGTCTTTCACTGTTTTGGGTTAGAGTTGTTTTGCTTGAGGGTACACTCGAGCACACTAATCTATCTTATTTTTCTTCCTCTTGTTTTGTTAAAGTTTTTATATTTATATAGATGTTTATTTTATTGTTACTGTTCTCAAAATATTTTATTTATCTTTGATTCCTTTCCTCACTGGGCTATTTTCCCTGTTGGAGACATTGGGCTTATAGTTTTTCCAACTAGGGTAGTAGCTTAGCTAATAATGATAATAATAATAATAATAATAATAATAATAATAATAATAATAATAATAATGATAATAATAATGACAATGATAATAATAATAATAATAATAATAATAATAATAATAATAATAATAATACGTCTATATGTATTCACATGCATGTTTATGTGTACTGCCATGCATAGTGCATGTTAATACACCCAGAATTTCTTAACTGTGCATACGATATATAAATGAATTTATCATTTATATATAGCTACGTTTTTGTATAACTAGAAAATTTATATACACATTTATATACACAAACTTTCAGATTCAGACGATTACCGTCTGTCCAGGAGCTAGAAGAATGTCCCTTTTAGTCACCCACTTGGCAGGGAGTCTGTATACCTGAAAAAAAGAAATTAATAGTTCACTTCTAAAAAGACATAAAGGAGTGCCTACGCCACGTGATGTTGGCACTCTGCCTGGTCTCCTCAGCCCCTGTCCTGTTAGAGCTGCTGCGTGTTTTGAAGACCCTGTTTTTTCTTCTTCTTCTTCTTCATTTTATTAGCATATTTATTATTTCTTCTTCTTCTTCTTCTTCTTCTTCTTATCATCATTATTATTATTATTATTGTTATTATTATTATTATTATTTCTTCCTCTTCTTCTAATTATTATTATTATTATTATTATTATTATTATTATTATTATTATTATTATTATTATTATTTGTAGGCTTTAAAAAATTACATCGAGGTTAATAGAGACAGACATATGAAATACCAATTCTTGTTTAGTATTTATTCTTTTAATTTCTTTTAATTTCTTTGAGATTTTTATGGCTATAACTATGCCTGATACAACATTCGTTATTGAAACTAGAGGTTTTCTGTTTCCTAGAAGTTTGATGTGTTTCATTATGGATATTTATTAATTTATCCTTCATTTATCTCTCTCTCTCTCTCTCTCTCTCTCTCTCTCTCTCTCTCTCTCTCTCTCTCTCTCTCAATATGGCCTTGTTATGAATAAACATTAAATTGGTTATATTTACGGCAACCTTCTTATTGTGTTTGAGTTCGATAGTTTATTGTAGTGTCTACAACTTAACCATCCCTGAGACTTTAGGATGTGGGGTTAGGGGAAGCCTATAGGTCTCCCTGCTAAGTCACCAGTACCCATTGCCTGGCTCTCCCTGGTCCTAGCACAATTAAGAGGGTGCTTGGCCGTTGATTATATATTTAAATACTTAACCTTAGAGGCATTTTCACTGTCCCTTGCCTCTGCCACTCATGTGTGACCTTTAAACATTTCGTAACCAGTTTCTTGGCATCACTTCGCTTCTTCAGTGTGGACGATACTGAAGAAGAGGCTTGATGTCTCCAAACCATTTGTGAAACATTTCCTGTTCTTCAAAGATGTGATGTTATGGGAATTTTCTATAGTAAGCTTCACTCTTGGGATATAGAAGGTCATTGACACCGGTGATAATGGTCATGCTAAATTGGAGCTGACTAGATCCAATAGGCCTTAATGCCAAGCTGAAAAGAAATGTCTCTTTTGAAATGGTCCCTTTAGGCCTTATAGCAAGGATTGAATGAGTCTATTTTAGTCATTTTTTTTACCAAATGGTGATGAATGGAATTTTATTTTGTGTAAGATATTTTATGTTATTTGGATATTGTTTGTAGTCTGAGCAAAAAAAAAAAAAAAAGAAAAGAAAAAAAAGGCCTAATTTTTGTTTAGATTATTCTTATCCTTTTGCTTATTGTAGCTCGCACATCATAAGCAGTATTGCTCGCTGGTTCCCAGGAAGTATCAATTGTTATTGTTGTTATTGTTGTTGTTATTATTGTTGTTAGACTGTCCTCTTCACGTGCAAGCTATTTATACATCTGGCAGATCCCAGGGAAGAAGCCTCCGATGCAAACAAGCAAGACCAACTGCAGCAGCGTCAGTTTCCCCTGCAGTGGGCGTGGCAAAAGTTGGCTCAGCTACTTTTCTCTTTGCTGTTGAAATGTCTTGGTAGTTTTTGTTGTTGTTGTTGTTGTTGTTATCTTTATGAATGCAGTCTAGTGTTATATAAACGATTTTGTGAAATTGAAGCTATTCTGATTTTGATTGAATTGTTAGATTTATTCGTTAGGTATAAAACAAAGAAATGGCAGCCGTTTCTTAGTTCCCTGCAGGACAAAGGCCTCAGACAAGTCCTTACTCATGTCTTGGGTTGGGCCAGATAGGTAGAGGATGTACTGTTAATCATTATTACGGGGAGAATAATAATGTTATCTCTTAATTTGTTATTGTTTGTAAACTGACATTTTGAAAGAAATACCTTATTGTATATAAGAGTATATATATATATATATGTGTGTGTGTGTGTGTGTGTGTGTGTGTGTGTGTGTGTGTGTGTGTCATCAATTCTCGTCTTGAGATAAGGTCATCATAATGCAACAGAAAATTCTAATTTTTGCGAATACATTTTATTTCAATTTCTGTCTAAAAAGTCCTACGGCTTATCAAAAGAAAAATTTTAGTGTTATCCCATATATATTTCTTTTCCTTTCTCATCCGGATAAAAGGTATTCTATAAAAAGAGATTGGAAGAGGCGGGCGGGGGCGTTGATTTAAGTGTGTCACAGCTCATCGCCATCTTATGGATGAGTTTCATCCAATTTAGGAAATTTTTTATTGTTTTTCTTTATAATGTTTCTTATCTTTAATATGTCCTTTTTTTATTTTTTTACTATTTATTTATTTTCATTTTTTTTTACCATGTCTACAATGTTTTACTATTTCCCAGTTTTCTTCTTAGACATTCGCTTCTTACGCTCAGAGTGTACTTTTCAAACGTTTTTTCTCTTAAATTATATATATATATATATATATATATATATATATATATATATATATATATATATATATGCATATATATATACTTATATATATAAATATATATATATATATATATATATATATATATATATATATATATATATATATATATATATATATATATATATATATATATATATATATATATATGGAGAAATTTAGATAATTTGATTTCCGTATAGTTTCTTCTTTACGTTGAAAAAATTCATCTTTACGAAACAATTATGTTTATTTCGTAAATTTTCCTTCAAGTTTGAAGACATTTTCTTCTGATATTTTTATATTTTCTGCCGTACATTTTTTTCTCCAAAAATTCCTCATTTGAATTCTGAAACCGTAGATGTCTCGGGGATGTTAAAGAAAAAAGTAGAAATATTGAAAGAAAGGATAAATCGGAAGAATTGAGAGCGGAGGTGAGTCATTGGATATATTAAGCAGGGGAAATAAACAGGACTTGTGTAAAAGACATGAAAGAGGGATGAAGTATTTATGGAAAGGATTATTGAGCTAACTATCAACCTTTATGTATCCGAAGTCTTGAGGTAGCCCATTAGAAACGTCCTTGGCTGTCGATCTCCTGGATCGGGGTTCGATATCCGCTCAAGCTAGATAGTTTTGTTTAGTGTCTGCAACCTCTCCATTCTTGTGAGTTACGGATAGCGTGATTTAGGGGAGTCTATAGATCTATCTGATGAGTCATTAGCCATTGTCTGGCCCTCCTAGGTCCTAGCTTGGATGGAGGGGAGGGGGGGGGGCCTTGGGCGTTGATCATATGCATATATGGTTAGTCTCTATGGCTTTGTCACTGTCCCTTACCTTTGCCATTCATAAGCGACTTTTTAAAAAGAAGAAAAAAAAAAGTGTAGTTTTGGATTACGATTGAAAGAAGTAGGCTGAAGATATTGAGATGACCTGTTCACTTACTATATGCGGTGCAAGAAATACTAAAAAGATAAGATATATGATGATGAGTAGTAGTGATTAAAAGATAGGGTCATTGTTTTGGTCCTGCTGAGAAAAGTGAATGATATATATATATATATATATATATATATATATATATATATATATATATATATATATATATATATAT